>NC_090383.1:23547069-23690350 GCF_036365525.1 Heterodontus francisci | reverse complement strand
TTGATTATTCTTGAATGTGTAATTCGTCTTTGCTTCTCCTTCCTTCCTATACACAGATTGATTTTCTTTCTCCACCGGCTTGAGCTCCTCACATTTTCAGACGGTTCCCTCGCCGCGAGCCCAACCGGCGAGCAGTGCGCCTGCGCTCTCACCCTCCCCCCACCCAGATTGAGAGGAAGTTAACGAGCCCTATGTATTGGGAAGGGTCCTCGTATTCTGTGGGCTGAGTTAACCAAAGAAGCAACACTACTTTTAATAAAACCAATAAGGGCAACACTAGGTTTGCGCCAGTGTCACTAACAGAAAACTAGCACTAGAAGTGCCACACTCGTTTGAGAATGCACCACTAATATAATCAAAGGCCTACTTAAACTCAAAAGAATCATGATGCTAAATCATAATATTATTTATGTCAATTGGATCCACTGTGCCCTGTGGTGCCCACCAGTTGCAGAAGACCCAGCATATAACATGCCATCTTGTTGCTGGCCATCTTACAATGTGACTGATTTATGTTCTAGGCATTCACGACTAATAGCTTTTGCTTCTACTGTATTTTGGACTGAAGTTTAGAATTTTTTATAAGTTTTCATAATTAAAGTAATCCAGTTTTATATTGCAGCTTCATTTTCATTGTAATTTCATTGTTTGGTTATTGAGCATTTTTGTAGTTACGGAAATTCAAACATTACACATTTCAGTTAAAACTAACATTTACATGCCATCTATGAGAATTTCCTAACTTCTAAATTAAAGATCTGCACAATAAGGTTGATCTTTTAAAGGGAATGTTTAGTTTAGTTTAGAGATACAGCACTGAAACAGGCCCTTCAGCCCACCGAGTCTGTGCCAACCATCAACCACCCACTTATACTAATCCTACACTAATCCCATATCCCTACCACATCCCCACCTGTCCCTATATTTCCCTACCACCTACCTAGAATAGGGGCAATTTATAATGGCCAATTAACCTATCAACCTGCAAGTTTTTGGCATGTGGGAGGAAACCGGAGCACCCGGAGGAAACCCACGCAGACACAGGGAGAACTTGCAAACTCCACACAGGCAGTACCCAGAATTGAACCCGGGTCGCTGGAGCTGTGAGGCTGCAATGCTAACCACTGCGCCACTGTGCCACCCCTAATGGATGCAGGATTGGTAAATATTCAAAGTGCAAAGCTCTTTCCCCTTGTGTGTTTTTAACTCAAAACTTGACAGTGAATCTTTATACTCAGCCATGTGAATCACATACAGGCCAGACAGGCTAACGGCAGCAGGTTTCCTTCCCGAAAAGACATTACTGAAACAGTTGAGGTTTTTACAACAATCTGAAAGCTTCATGGTCTCTTGCCTGTTTTATGACCCAAACATGTGTAATATTTAACATTGATAATAAAATATGGTGTATTTCCAGGTAATCTACTTCCCCAGCCTTATAATGCCATTCATTTTCATATTTAGTAGTATGATGCACTATCTCAAACATTTTGATTGTGCCCTCAATTATAGCTAAGAAAGATATTTTTTTAAAAAGCTTGCGCTATCTGGTGCCTTTAAACAGTGAAACTTCTCAAGGAACTTTACAAAAGATGGACTGGATACAGCAGCAGTTTGGAAGAAAGGTTGGGGAGGTGACTAAAGTATGGTTGAGGAGGCAAGTTTTGACAAAGCTGAGGAATGATGTGACAAGACAATGATTTAGGGAGGAAATCTAGTGCTTCGGATCACGATGATGAAAAGCTCAGCAATTCTTGTTGAATGATGTTGGGTGGAAGTGGAGGGAAGGGATGTATAAAGCATCAGTTTTAGAAGACCAGAAGTTGCAAGCTGGATAGAGCACTGGAGGATGTTCCAGAGGTTTACGCTTACGTTTTCAGGATGGAACAGGCCTTCAGGCCCACACCTGCTCACTTCTATCCATCAACAGATTTGATCTCCAATCACCAAACATCTCCCCCAGCACCTACTGGGAGACCTTGAGCCTGTTCAGAAGTGCTCTCCGACCTCTCCCAGGTAAGTCTCATGTCTCAAGTTACTATCCAGAAATAATTTATCCTCCATATGTTGTGAGTACCTTGTTCCCAAAAAGCCTATCTAATGCCCTCTCGATGATATTCAGCCTCCATCACCTCCTCCAGAATCCTGTTTCACAGGTTAATTCACCCTGTAGGAGAAGTAAAACCTCCAGGCAGCCTACCTCTGTGCCTGCTAAGAGGTAGTGTGGAGTAGGTACCTTTGAGGTGTTCGTAAACATGCTTGAGGATTTGCAGTCAATGTCTGGGATGGGAAACCAATGGAGATTGGCAAAGACAGTGGATGAAAGGTCTTGCAGGATTTAGAACAGGATAGAATGAGTTGGAGTTTGTCTAGGGTGGGAACCTGAAACGACAGTTTGGGAGGTCAAGTCTGAAGGTAACAAAGGGATGGTTGAAAGTTTCACAGTGATGTTGTAGAGGTAGGAAGAGATACTTTTGATGATGAATTTGATGTGCAGTTTGATGCTGAACTTAATCAAACCGAGATTGTGCACCATCAAGCTCCACCTGAGTAAGCAGCAGGTAAAGGGGATGAAATCGGGTTCTGAGGCGTGAAGTTTCTAGTGGGGGGTGCACAACAGGATGGAATTAGACAAGTTGTGATGAATATGAAGATTTGGTCACATTTCTAATAAGAAAATCTCTATGTATTTTAATATCTTTGCACGGGGTGGGGGAGTTGGTAGTCACTTTATGTTGTTAGATACAGCTACATGCTTCCTCAAGCTGATGAGCGTATACTTCACAGTCTGGTATGCAAAAGATCTTTCAAGTACTTTATTTCTAGGAAGCATTTCTTGGAACTTAACTGCTTAGGTGCCACTGTATTAAATTTGTTCAGCTTGACACAGTTGGTAAGAAACAGACTGCCAGGCAGATTTCTTTCAATCCGATTGTAAGTCTCAATTTAATTGTATGGGCAATTACTGTTTTGAATCCTGTGAATAGCTGATCACTCAATATAGTTGAGAGGTACATTTTGTAAATATTTTTGTTTCAGTATATCTTTATAAAGAGCTGTCATTCAGATGTTGACAGTGACATAGCAGACCAAAGACTACCTGGTTGCAAACAACCATATAATACATAAATATGGGTCAGGTTTATGTTGAGTGTTAATGATTTTCAATAATCCCAGGAAAATCTTTCTTTCGGATACGACATTAAACTGAGGCCCCATTTGCCCTCTCAGGTGGATGTTAAAGATTCTACGGGACTATTCAAAAACCAGCAGAGCTGTTCTCTTGGTACCCTGTGTTAGTTTTATAGTAATGAGTTTATAATTGTATTCAGGTAGTGGGCATTAACTGGGGATTCACTTGGGCTCCTATAAAAAGGAGCAGACTGAAACTGATTGTTATGCTAGGAGGTGCATGTTTATAATGCATGTCCCTAAGTAAAAACTTAGAAGCATGTAAAGATTAGGCTCCATTTGTATCCTTCACCGTCTGGTTATTTGGAGTAGAACAACCTGGCCAATATTTATTCCTCAATCAACACATAAGAAATAATCTGATTATTTCACTGCTGTTTGTGGGACCTTGCTGTATGCAAATTGGCTACGTTTTTCCTACATTTCAACTGTGACTACACTTCAAAATGTACTTTATTGGCTGCAAAGCACTTCTGGATATCCTGAGGTTGTGAAAGGTTCTCTATGACTCTAAATTTGTTCAAATATTAAAGTCTGCATTTACTGTAAATCTGTGTGCATTTAATACTGTTAAATTCCATACCGATCAATAAATCTGTCTGGTGGTCTAAGTTATCAATGCGGAGAGTGATTATTCTTCTACGTCACTGAAGTCAAGGAAATTATGTGATGGCAAATAGTATATCCAATTAAAGCCATATGCCCCTTATCCATGGTTCTGCATTTTTCCCTTTTCAAGTATATATCCAATTCCGTTTGAAAGTTACTATTGAATTTACTTCCACCATCCTGTCAGTGTATTCCAGTTCATCATAAATCCATTTACAAAAAAAAAAATCACCTTCCCTCTGGTTCTTTTGCCAATTATCTTAAATCGGTGTCCTCTCCTGACTAACCTTCCTACCAGTGGAAGTAGGCTGGAATAATTAATTCTGTATTGCACAATTTTTTTTATTTAACAGTTGTACTCCACTCCCAATGGAATGACTGATTTGAAACTTGCTGCCAGACAGCTCATGTATTATATTTTTGATATTCACACAAAAAGCCTGGTTGTAGAAATCAGCTGGGAGAACTTTTCTTAAAAGGTTACTGTTACAAGCTCAATTATTTAGTGACTTTTTCCTGCCTGCCTGAAAAATGGATGCCGAATTCAACACTTTGACTCTTATAATGTGGGAGGTGTGTTCGCTGCAAACGGGTGAGAGGTTAGAGGTTATGGCTGATCAGCTGATTCGGCGCGGAGGGAGTCGCTGCAAACAATGTAACAAACTGGACGTCTTTAGAAAAACCAAAACACTGGGAGACTGAAATCCATACGGTTGGCTTTAGCACAGCTGATCCCTACTGGTTGCGTTAACCTCCAGCGCCTTGTCTTCAGTTCTTCAGTTTTTTTCTCTCTCTCTCCTAAATAAAGGTGGTTCTTCGTGTTTTCTTTTTCTAGTAATGCGAAGGAGGAATAATTCCCTTACAGTAGAACATGACACAACCGTCACGACTCTGCAAAAAGACTCGGCACAGTCTGCGCCAAGATTGAAACACAGCCACAAAACAGCAGCCAGCAAAGCAAGGGACAACGACCTCGACACAGATGCGAAGACAGGAATGAGAACCGGTTATAGGAGGTAAAACCAGCGCTTCTCTGCGTGGGCTAGTGCTGTCGTACAAAAGGTGTAATACCAGAGAAATCAGTAGTTGTAATAACGAGTTCGAAATCTGACTAATTAAATCAGGTGAAACATAAAAGGATCAATTTCCTATATTTATAAAACCCTTGTTTCCTCGGAGTTTCAAGTGTAGTACTACAATAGCATTAAATATAATCTTTGATTACTGACACAGACCTGACCGTGGGTTTCACTTGTACTTAAACGTTGAGTCAGCTTTCCTCAAAGACGGGAAAGGTCATTTTGAAAAATTAAAAACTTTGGTTGAAAAAATGTCAGAATATAATTTCACAATTGTGTAAATAATTCAACTGCTCATTAAAGGATAACTTGATTCATTTCACAAGAATTCAAATACGTATCAGTGAGAAAGATGACTCCACGGCTCGGGGGATGATAAATATCCAAATTATGATTACTGCAATGGAATTGTCAGTTCGAATATACATTGTGTCACAAGCGCTGGTTATATTGTAACAGTTTTAATAAACATTGTGTTTTTATACTTCGAAAGATATTTATAGCATCTCTAATTATTCAGCTACTATAGTCAGAGTAAAGTAAAATACGAAGAGTTTTGATTTGATGGTAGAAATTTAAGCTGTGCTTCAGTCTAGTATTGACAGAATTCTGCACTGTCTGTGGTGCTGTCTTTCAGATGGACGTTAAACTAAGGTCCCGCCTGTCTTATCAGGTGGATGTTAATTCCATGTTACAAATTAAATTGGATGGCCACCTGAAGGAAATAAACTTGCAGGATTATCAGGATCGACGGTAGAATAGGACTGACTAGATAGCTCCATGGAGAGTCTGCATAGACTCGATGGGCTGAGTGGTCTCCTTCTGTACTGTGAATGACTTTGATTCTAAAAGGCCTCATTCATTCAGTCATGTTCAATGTAAATTCTTCACTTTTTTTTGGTCCTTTTGTGATGTGCGTCATTCCAAGAAGAGCGCCCCCTCCACTCCTCTCCTCGGGGTACCGCTCCCACCCACCAGCGACCACCTTTTGGCCAAAACCCACCCACCTAACCATCCATCTCCTTTTGACCACGCACACATTTGCCCCTCTCTTTGCACGTGCCCCACTCCCTCACTCCTCCTTGGGCTGCCCTGACCCCTCCTGGGGCCACCCCCCTCCTTCGTTGGCTAACAGACCCCTCCCCACCTGTCTGCACCTCTCCAAGGCCCTTCCTGCCCACCTTCTTTGTCTGCCCATACCACCACCCCTCTTTGCACCACCCAGCCCTGCTCCTATGGCTGCTGCCTTCTCTCCTCCTCCTTGGGCAGTTCCATACCCCAACTCCTCATGGGGCCAACCTGCTGGACCCTGCTGTGCCGGCCCTTCCTCCTCCTTTGCCAGCCACGTCCCTTTCACCCCTTCTTGGACTGCTCCTGCACCCATCTTTGGGCCTCTCTCTCTCCCCTCCCCACTCGCTCAGGTCCTTAGGCAGCCCTCTCTGACCTCTATCCCACCCCAACTCCAATTCTCTGCTCTTTGGGCGCTCCCACCTTTGCCCCCGCTCTTTGGTTGGCACCTCACCCCATCCCCGGTCCCACTCTTTGGTCGACAGGCTGCCACCACAGCTCCCACCACCCTGCCCCCCCCCCCCCCAGCACCCATGCCTCAACCCTCCCGCTGCCGCGTCCCCACCCCTAGCTCCTGCACCCCCGCCCCCACACCTGCCCCGCCGCCGCGCCCCCACCGCCCCACCTTCCCGGTGCCCCACCCCCTTGCTGCCCCGCCCCCACCCCCTTGCTGCCGCGCCACCCTTCCCTCCTCTTCTCTTCCCCCCCACTCCTCTTCTCTTCCCCCCCACTCCTCTTCTCTTCCCCCCCACTCCTCTTCTCTTCCCCCCCACTCCTCTTCTCTTCCCCCCCACTCCTCTTCTCTTCCCCCCCACTCCTCTTCTCTTCCCCCCCACTCCTCTTCTCTTCCCCCCCACTCCTCTTCTCTTCCCCCCCACTCCTCTTCTCTTCCCCCCCACTCCTCTTCTCTTCCCCCCCACTCCTCTTCTCTTCCCCCCCACTCCTCTTCTCTTCCCCCCCACTCCTCTTCTCTTCCCCCCCACTCCTCTTCTCTTCCCCCCCACTCCTCTTCTCTTCCCCCCCACTCCTCTTCTCTTCCCCCCCACTCCTCTTCTCTTCCCCCTCACTCCTCTTCTCTTCCCCCCCACTCCTCTTCTCTTCCCCCCCACTCCTCTTCTCTTCCCCCCCACTCCTCTTCTCTTCCCCCCCACTCCTCTTCTCTTCCCCCCCACTCCTCTTCTCTTCCCCCCCACTCCTCTTCTCTTCCCCCCCACTCCTCTTCTCTTCCCCCCCACTCCTCTTCTCTTCCCCCCCACTCCTCTTCTCTTCCCCCCCACTCCTCTTCTCTTCCCCCCCACTCCTCTTCTCTTCCCCCCCACTCCTCTTCTCTTCCCCCCCACTCCTCTTCTCTTCCCCCCCACTCCTCTTCTCTTCCCCCCCACTCCTCTTCTCTTCCCCCCCACTCCTCTTCTCTTCCCCCCCACTCCTCTTCTCTTCCCCCCCACTCCTCTTCTCTTCCCCCCCACTCCTCTTCTCTTCCCCCCCACTCCTCTTCTCTTCCCCCCCACTCCTCTTCTCTTCCCCCCCACTCCTCTTCTCTTCCCCCCCACTCCTCTTCTCTTCCCCCCCACTCCTCTTCTCTTCCCCCCCACTCCTCTTCTCTTCCCCCCCACTCCTCTTCTCTTCCCCCCCACTCCTCTTCTCTTCCCCCCCACTCCTCTTCTCTTCCCCCCCACTCCTCTTCTCTTCCCCCCCACTCCTCTTCTCTTCCCCCCCACTCCTCTTCTCTTCCCCCCCACTCCTCTTCTCTTCCCCCCCACTCCTCTTCTCTTCCCCCCCACTCCTCTTCTCTTCCCCCCCACTCCTCTTCTCCTTCCCCCCACTCCTCTTCTCCTTCCCCCCCACTCCTCTTCTCTTCCCCCCCACTCCTCTTCTCTTCCCCCCCACTCCTCTTCTCTTCCCCCCCACTCCTCTTCTCTTCCCCCCCCACTCCTCTTCTCTTCCCCCCCCACTCCTCTTCTCTTCCCCCCCCACTCCTCTTCTCTTCCCCCCACTCCTCTTCTCTTCCCCCCCCACTCCTCTTCTCTTGCCCCCCCACTCCTCTTCTCTGGATTTCAGTGTAGACAAATGTGAGCTCCTCCACTCTGGACCTACAAAAAGGAGAACATGGTTTTTTTCTACATGATGAAAACCTAGAAACAGTGAAGTTTCAATGTGGGGCCATGTACACACATCATTAACATGCCATGAACAGATACAGAAAATAATCAAAAAGGTTAATGGAATGCTGGCCTTTCTATCTAGTCGACTAGAAGTCATGTTTCAGCTATTTACAAAGCTCTGGTTAGACCACACCTGGCATATTGCAAGCAGTTATTGGCACTACACCTTAGGAAGAATGTATTGGTCTTAGAGGAAGATAAAGCGTAGATTTATCAGAATGTTACTTGGACTCAAAAAGGTTTAAATTAATAGATTACATAAACTAGGTTTGTATTTCCTGGAATTTAGAAAGTTAAGGAATGACTTGCTCGATGTTTTCAAGATATTAAGGGGAGCAAATAGGGTAGATGGCAATTATTTTTGCTGATTAAGGAGTCTAGGACCTGGTCTAAATATTAGAACCAGACCTTTCAGAAGTGAAATTAGGAAACACTTCTACACTACAAAGGCTGGTAGAAGTTTGGAACTCTCTTCCACAAATGTTGGTTGATGTTAGGCCAGTTGCTAATTTTAAATTTTAGTTTAGTTTTAGTTTAGACATCCAGCACTGAAAATGGCCCTTCGGCCCACTGAGTCTGTGCCGACCATCAACCACCCATTTGTTCTAATCCTACACTAATTCCATATTCCTACCTCATCCCCACCTACCTATACTAGGGGCAATTTATAATGGCCAATTTACCTATCAACCTGCAAGTCTTTGGCATGTGGGAGGAAACCGGAGCACCCGGAGGAAACCCACGCAGACACAGGGAGAACTTGCAAACTCCACGCAGGCAGTACCCAGAATTGAACCCGGGTCGCTGGAGCTGTGAGGCTGCGGTGCTAACCACTGCGCCACTGTGCCGCCCCAAAATCTCAGATTGATAGTTTTTTGTTAACCAAAGGTACTCAGGTGGGTTTGTGCAGTTAGGTCGCAGATCAACCATTCTCATTGAATGGCAGAAACAGGCTCAGGGAACTAAGTGGCTTACTGCTGTTCCTGTGAGGGAATAAATTTTAGGGCTAGTGCATGGAAGCAGGAGTGAGAGGGTAAAAGACAAATTTGGGTATAAATTGCTTTGCCATAAATGGCAACGAAAGTTGTCATTAGTGACCTTCGAGTGAAATTGATAGTTTAAAAAATAGGGAAATAGGAATTGTTTCCCAATAGGAGGCCAAGGTCCATCTACTTCATCTTCTATCATCCTGGTAGTCGCATAGTACAACAATAATGGAGTTGTTGACTAATCATAGCACTGAATGTCCATTAATTAGTCTACAAAAAACATGCGCAGGGAAAACCCAATCTCTTCCTCCCAACCATGCTATACTGACCACTTGTCTTGTGTCAAAATATTCTTATACTGTATCCCAAAATGTTATTGTCTTAAATAAATCTTTGATTTTTATTTAAAATGAGGCTTAAGAATTGGTGGCTCCTTAAATTGGGACTCTAATGCAGAGTGCATACTAAATACAGTATACCTTGCCAAGCTTGATGCTATTATGTTGCTACCCTGCATTAATGGAACCTCTTAAAATAGCTTTCAGAAGATTTACTACTCAGACCATTGGATTAGTCTTATGCAAAGAGCTGATTGGTTTTGTCCTGATAGATTACATTATATGCTTGTTACTTTTCGCAGAATTCTTAAACACCACTACTGATTCTTTTATTAGCTGTTTCATACTATTACACAGAATCGAGTGTCCTAACAATCGCACAAAAGTGAATTCTAAATTGCGGGTAAGGGAAGAGGAAACCTACACTATACCATTTCTGCTTTGTCATATTTTGTCAAAGGCCAGTGTCTCTCTGTTACTATCATTAAATGTTGAAAAATAAGGCATTAAAATGGTTAAAAGCATTCTTTAAAAATCATTTGTAGTATTTTGTTGTTTTGCAAAATAAAATTGTCCCTTTAGTTTCTTAGTCTCATTACAGATCGATGTTAGCTGAAATTTTCCCTTAACCTACAGTGCAGTGATACCATGATTAGCAGACTGGAGCAAGAGCAACATGCTGATCAAAAGCAATTGCTTTAAATTCTGTGTGTACAGAGATACAATGTATTTATTTTAGTTCAACACACTAATGGATTTAACTTAAGACTTGGTGTAGTCACTTATTTTTGCTGAGTGCTGTTGGTTGAGAAATTAGGTAGGTCACAAAGGTGAGGGGAAGATTCTGTGCTCATCAAGGTGAAAGCTGTCCATGCTCGGGAGTGTGTAACAACATATTTTTCTTGCAGTGCTAGAATTGAGTACTCCAAGGTCAAGTATAGACAACTAGAGATTAAAACTTTAGTTTGCTTCAACTGTGTGCCTTATTCCCAGAACTGCATCCATGACTACACAAGTGTGAACTTTCTATATTCCATACCAGCCAGTGTTTGTCTTGAGACTGCAGAAATGGCAAAAATTAGCTTTTGAGTTTACATAGAATTGCATAGCATATACAGGAGCGAAACAGATTATTTGGCCCAACCAGTTTATGTTTGATGAGCCTCCTCTCATCCTTCCTCATAACCTTTTATTCCCTTCTCCCTTGTATGGTTATCTAGCTTCTCCCCAAATGGATCTATACTATTTGCGTCAACTACTCCCTATGGTAGCAGGTTCCTTATTCTTACCACTCTCTGGGTGAAGGCATTTCGTAACTCCTTATTTGATTTCTTGGTGACTATCTTATATTGATGGCCTCTTAATTTTGCTCTCTCCCACAAATGGAAACACTCTCTCTGGCCGGAATTTTACCAACCCTGGGGCAGTGGGCTGGAAGGCAGGTGGGCCAGAAAATGGCGGGGGAATGCATCAGAGTGGAAGCCCAACGTGTTCTCGCTGCTGTTGAAATTTCCCGGAGGCGGTTGGGGTGCAGGGTCGAGACTGCGTGTAGTGGTAGTGGGCAGGCAATTAAAGCTTGACAGCAAGCCAATTGACAGCAATTTTGAGGAACCCTTTAAATTTTACCAGGGGTGCATGGGAAACATGAAGTTTCAGAGCCTCGACAGCAATAAGGAAGTGAGAGCTCAGCGGCAGCTCAGTGTTGGCTGGAGGTGTATTCATTAAGAGTAGCAATGTTGCAACACAGAGAGGGTGAGTATTAGTAAAGCACGGGAGTGAAAAGCTGGAGGTTCTGCAAAGTGGGCGCACACATCGAAGGCAGAATACTGGAAGGGTCTCTCCAAGGTGCAATTCATGCATTCAGAGTTAGGGGTTGATAGGCCTTGAGACGTCAGTGCTTCAATTGACAATGGGTCTCATGCACAAGATTTCGAGTCCTCCAGTGAGGAGGAGAATGAGAGAGTGACCAGGTGCAACCAGAGGGAGTGGGGCTGCAACACCCAGAGGAGCAGCAGGCTAATGAGGGTGAAAGGGGTTGTGGCAGAGGAGGGCACAGAGGGCCCACAACCAGGCTTGTGGCCACAGAAGGTGCTACCCAGCTGAAAGGGTGTACTGACAAAATCTCTGCTTGCTGGAGATGTCAGAGCATCAATATCAATGATGACTATGCCTGGCCAGGGAGATGGTCACAGGGTTGTGTGCTATGCTGGGGAAGGATCTGAACCCAATGTCATGTTCTGGTCACTCATTGCCCATGGCAGTGAAGGCCACTGTGATGTTTATTTTTGCCTGGGAGAGCCTTTTTCTTTTCCAAAAATATGCTTTATTCATAAAATTTGTATCACTACATTACATAACAGTTCATATTTAACATTACATAAAGTGCAATAGAGATCAGTTTCTTTCAATATGGTACATGAGGTGCCTCATGACACTTGCCATTACAAGTTATATTTACAGTGTACATTTACATTTCATGTCAAATGTTAAGTAAAAACAGAAAGTGCTGGAAATACTCAGCAGGTCAGGCAGCATCTGTGGAGAGAGAAGCAGAGTTAACGTTTCAGATCTGTGACCTTTCATCAAATGTTCTCTGGTGCATGCAGCCCAAGGGGTTTTACATGGTTTCCAGCCCCTCGATATACTATGGCAGAAGGATCTTACATAGTGGCTTTTCCCCATTGAGCCTTTGCAGTGGCTGCCCCAAGCTTTACTGCGTCCCTCAGCACATTGCCATGGACCTTGCTTGTTAATCTTTTTTTCCAAAAATATACTTTATTGATAAAAATTTGCAAAAATACATTACAAAACAGTTCCAAACAGTTCAAATTTCACATTGCGAGAAGTACAATAGAGATCAGATTTCTTGATACAGAAAACATGAAGTGCCTCACAATTCTTGCTATTCCATTTTAAATGCAATGTATATTGGCACAAAATGTTCTTCGCAGACAAAGATTTTGGGAAGGTTGTAGTCATCAGTTGCAGGCCCGCTGGTGGCTAGTCAGGCCTATCTGTGACCGGCAGATTCTCCCACAGCGGGTACAAATGAAGGTGTAGTCGCTGCTGGGGGTAATTGGATCTATCCTTCTCCTTCTCTCTTTCATTCTGGTTTTTTGCTCAGTCTCAAAGGTGTCTGTAGCCCTCCTGATGTAGCATCTCCAAGCATTTCGATCTATGGCCTGCGCTTCCCACTGGCGATGGTCGATGTGGCACACAGAGAGGGACTTCTCAGGGAGTCCTTGAAATGTTTGCATGGGACCCCTCTGTTCCTTTTACCGTGGTCAGCTGTCCAAACAACACTATCTTGGGCATCCGGGCAGCGTGACCCACCCAATGCAGTTGGCTTTGCAGGAGGGTGGCCTCGATGCTGGTGATGTTGGCTGTTTCCAGGACTTGAATGTTTGTGATGCGGTCCTGCCAGCGGACCTTGCGGATGCTGTGGAGGCAGCGCTGATGGAAGTACTCTAGAAGGCATACATGATGGCGGTATAGGACCCATGACTCAGTGCCATACAGAAGGGTGGTGAGGACTATGGCTTTGTCCACTTTGGCATTACATAGCGAAGAACATTTTGGTGCATACAGCCCGAGGGATTTTACACAGGTTCCAGACCCTCAGTTCACTATGGTGGGAGGACCTTACACAGTGGTCTTTCCCCATTGAGCCTTTGCGACAGCTGCCCCAAGCTTTAATGCGTCCCTCAGCACGTAGTCCTGGACCTTGGAATGTGCCAGTCTGCAACACTCGGTGGTGGACAACTCTTTGCTGTGGAAGACCAGCAAGTCTTGGGCAGACCAAAGTGCGTCCTACACCGAGTTGATGGTCCTACAGCAGCAGTTGATGTTTGTCTCGGTGTGCGTCCCTGGGAACAGACCGTAGAGCGCAGACTCCTGTGTTACCGAGTTGCTCGGGATGAACCTTGACAAAAACCATTGCATCTCTTTCCACACCTGCTTTGCAAAGGCACATTCCAGAAGGAGGTGGGCAACAGTCTCTTCCCCACCACAGGCACCTCGAGGGCAGCGTGCAGAAAGGATCTGACGGGGAGGGCCCTTCTCACCACCACTATGTCTTGGGTGCTTTTTTGAAAGTTCTGGTGATGAGTTATTCTGCCAAATCTTTGACAGTCTGCTTGGGGAACCATCCGACAGGATCTAACATCTCCTTTTCCCAAAAGGCCTTGACATTCTGTGCAGACCACTGCCTGATGGATCGGTGGTCAAAGGTGTGTATCTGCACAAACATTTCCATGAAGGATAGGTGAGACGGCATGGTCCAACTGGATGCAACGTTCTGCGGCAATGAGGCCAGACCCATCCTTCTCAACACCAGTGACAGACAGAACCTCAGCACGTAGTGACACTTTGTGTTTGCGTACTGGGGTTCTACGCACAGCTTGATGCAGCCGCACGCAAAAGTGGCCATCAGGATGAGGGCAACGTTGGGTACGTTTTTTTTCCCCCTTTATCCAGAGGTTTGAACATTGTTTCCCTCTGGACAGAGTCCATTTTTGATCTCCAGATAAAGCAAAAAATGGTTCGGTTGACGGAGTTTTGAAAAAAAGAAAAAAAAAGCCAGCAGTGACATCACAAGAAAGCTGCAAGGTGATTTGTTGGTGAGTCACTGCTGTTAGGGAATTGCTCTAAGTAGCTGGGTAAGTATCTAAGGTTTAAAGGTTTACAGTTTTTTTTCAAATACAGTAAGTAGTGTTTTTTTTTAGGGAGTTCTGTACTAACGAGGACCAGGGAAGAAGGGCCCCAGAGTAATTGATATTATTTGACATTACAATCTTCCAAAAGGTTAATTTAAAGGGTTAAGTCATGGCAGGAGAGCTCAAAGCCGTGTTGTGCTCCTCATGCTCCATGTCAGAAGCTGGGGACATTTCCAGTGCCCGGGACCAGCTTGTGTGCGGGAAGTGTCTCCAGCTGCAGCTCCTGGAAGCCCAGGTTTCGGAGCTGGAGCGGCAGCTGGGGACACTGTGGAGCATCCACGAGGCGGAGAGTATCGTGGATAGCACGTACAGAGAGGTGGCCACACCGCAGGCTGAGACTCCACAGGCAGGAAGGGAATGGGTGACCACCAGGCAGAGCAAGAGGGCTAGGCAGGCAGTTCAGGAATCTCCTGTGGTTATTCCCCTGCAAAACAGATATACTGCTTTGGATACTCTTGGGGGGAACGGCCTGTCAGGAAAGAAGCAACAGCCCAATTCGTTGCACCACGGTTGGCTCTGCTGCACAGGGGAGGAGTAAAAAATGTGGGAATGCAATAATTATAGGGGATTCAATTGTAAGGGGAATAGATAGGCATTTCTGTGACTGCAAAAGAGACTCCAGGATGGTATGTTGCCTCCCTGGTGCTAGGGTCAGGGATGTCTCAGAGCGGTTACAGGACATTCTGAAGGGGGAGGGTGAACAGCCAGTGGTCGTGGTGCACATTGGTACAAACGACATAAGTAAAAAAAAAAAGGATGAGTCCTAAAAGCAGAATATAGGGAGCTAGAAAGTAAGTTGAAAAGCAGGACCTCAAAGGTAGTGATCTCAGGATTACTACCAGTGCCACATGCTAGTCAGAGTAGAAATAGGATATAGCGGATGAATATGTGGCTGAAGAGATGGTGTGAGGGGGAGGGTTTTCGATTCTTGGGACATTGGGACCAGGCCTGGGGGAGGTGGGACCAGTACAAACTGGACGGGTTACACCTGGGCAGGACCGGGACTGATGTCCTAGGGGGAGTATTTGCTCGAGTGGCTGGGGAATGTTTAAACTAAAATGGCAGGGGGATGGGAACCTTTGCAAGGAGTCAGAGGAGGGGAAATCAAAGGCAAGAACAAAAGACAGTAAGGAGAATAAGAAAAGTGATAGGCAGAGAAATCAAGGGCCAGACTCAAACGGGGCCACAGTGAAAAATAGTGGGAAGGGGACCAGTAATGTGAAAAAGACAAGCCGTAAGGCTTTGTGCCTTAACGCACGGAGCATTCGCAATAAATTGGATGAATTAATCGTGCAAATAGATGTAAATGGGTATGATTTAGTCGGGATTACGGAGACATGGCTGCAAGGTGACCAGGGATGGGAAATGAACATCCAGGGGTATTCAGTATTTAGTAAGGACAGACAAAAAGCAAAAGGCGGTGGAGTTGCATTGCTGGTTAAAGAGGAAATTAACGCAATAGTGAGGAAACATATTAGCTCTGACAATGTGGAATCTGTATGGGTAGAGCTGAGAAACACTAAGGGGCAAAAAACGTTAGTGGGGGTTGTATATAGACCCCCCAAACTGTGGTGGTGATGTTGGGAATGGCATTAAACAAGAAATTAGAGACGCATGCGATAAAGGAACATCTGTAATTATGGGTGACATTAATCTGCATAAAGATTGGGCAAATTAAATTAGTCACCGTACTGTAGAGGCGGAATTCTTGGAGTGTATACGGGATGGTTTTCTGGACCAATACGTTGAGGAACTAACTAGAGAACAGGCCATCCTAGTGTAATGAGAGAGGAATAATTGACCATCTAGTTGCCCTGGGGGATGAGGAACCATAATATGATAGAATTCTTCATCAAGATGGAGAGTGAAGTAGTTGATTCTGAGATTAGGGTCCTGAATCTTAGTAAAGGAAACTACGAAGGTATGAGGCGCGAGTTGGCTATGACGGATTGGGAAATGTTATTTAAAGGGATGACGGTGGATAGGTAATGGCAAACATTTAAAGAGCGCATGGATGAACTACAACAATTGTTTATTCCTGTCTGGTGCAAAAGTAAAACAGGAAAGGTAGCCAAACCATGGCTTACAAGGGAAATTACAGATAGCAATAGATCCAAGGAAGAGGCATATAAATCTGCCTGAAAAAACAACAGACCTGAGGATTGGGAGCTGTTTAGAATTCAGCAAAGGAGGACGAAGGGATTGATTAAGAAGGGGAAAATAGAGAACGAGAGCAAGCTTGCGGGGAACATAAAAACTGGCTGTAAAAGTTTCTGTAGGTATGTGAAGAGAAAAAGATTGGTAAGACAAATGTAGGTCCCTTACAGTCAGAAACAGGGGAATTTATTATGGGGAACAAAGAAATGGCTGACCAACTAAATGCATACTTTGGTTCTGTCTTCACAAAGGAGGACAAAAATATCATACCAGAAATGTTGGGGAACACAGGATTTAGTGAGAGAGAGGAACTGAAGGAAATCAGTATTAGTAGAGAAATGGTGTTAGGGAAATTGATGGGATTGAAGACCGATAAATCCCAAGGGCCTGATATAATGCATCCCAGAGTACTTAAGGAAGTGGCCCTAGAAATAGTGGATGCATTGGTGGTCATCTTCCAAGATTCTATAGACTCTGGAACAGTTCCTACAGATTGGAGGGTAGCTAATGTAACCCCACTATTTAAAAAGGGAGGTAGAGAGAAAACAGGGAATTGTAGACCAGTCAGCCTGATGTCGGTAGTGGGGAAAATTCTAGAGTCCATTATCAAAGATTTTATAGCAGAGCACTTAGAGAACAGTGGTAAAATTGGACAGAGTCAGCATGGATTTACGAAAGGGAAATCATGCTTGATAAATTTACTAGAATTCTTCGAGGATGTAACTAGTAGAGTTGATGAGGGGGAGCCAGTGGATGTGGTTTATTTGGACTTTCAGAAGACTTTCGACAAAGTCCCACATAAGACATTAGCGTTTAAAATTAGGTAACACGGTGGCGCAGTGGTTAGCACCGCAGCCTCACAGCTCCAGCGACCCGGGTTCGGTTCTGGCTACTGCCTGTGCGGAGTTTGCAAGTTCTCCCTGTGACTGCGTGGGTTTTCGCCGGATGCTCCGGTTTCCTCCCACAGCCAAAGACTTGCAGGTTGATAGGTAAATTGGCCATTGTAAATTGCCCCTAGTGTAGGAAGGTGGTAGGAAATATGGGGTTACTGCAGGGTTAGTATAAATGGGTGGTTGTTGGTCAGCACAGACTCGGTGGGCCAAAGGGCCTGTTTCAGTGCTGTATCGCTAAAAAATAGAGATTAGTGTGGAAAATTGTAGCACATGGGATTGGGAGTGGTGTATTGTGAGGGATAGAAAATTGGTTAGTAATCAGGAAACAAAGAGTAGGAATAAATGGGTCTTTTTTCGAATGACTAGTGGGGTACCGCAGGGTTCAGTGCTAGGACCCCAGCTATTCACAATATATAGTAATGATTTACATGAGGGAACTAAATGTAATATCCCCAAATTTGCAGATGACACAAAACTGGGTGGGAGGGTGAGTTGTGATGAGGATGCAGAGAGGCTTCAGGGTGATTTGGACAAGTTGAGTGAGTGGGCTAATGCATAGCAGATGCAGTATAATGTGGATAAATGTGAGGTTATCCACTTTGATAGCAAAAACAGGAAGGCAGATTATTATCTGAACGGCTATAAACTGAGAGAGGGGAATATGCAGCGAGACCTGGGTGTTCTCGCACACCAGTCGCTGAAGGTAAGCATGCAGGT
Source organism: Heterodontus francisci (assembly GCF_036365525.1). Lineage (NCBI taxonomy): Eukaryota > Metazoa > Chordata > Chondrichthyes > Heterodontiformes > Heterodontidae > Heterodontus > Heterodontus francisci. The sequence goes on along the minus strand of NC_090383.1, from coordinate 23,672,431 downwards.
GCAACAGACGGTAAAAATGGCAAATGGTGTGTTGGCCTTCATAGCGAGAGGATTCGAGTACAGGAGCAGGGATGTCTTGCTGCAATTGTACAGGGCCTTGGTGAGGCCACATCTGGAATATTGTGCGCGGTTTTGGTCTCCTTATCTGAGGAAGGATGTTCTTGCTATAGAGGGAGTGCAGCGAAGGTTTACCAGACTGATTCCTGGGATGGCAGGACTGACGTATGAGGAGAGATTGAGTCAGTTAGGATTATATTCGCTGGAGTTCAGAAGAGTGAGGGGGGATCTCATAGAAACCTATAAAATTCTAACAGGACTTGACAGAGTAGATGCAGGAAGAATGTTCCCGATGGTGGGGGAGTCCAGAACCAGGGGTCATAGTCTAAGGATACGGGGTAAACCTTTCAGGACTGAGATAAGGAGAAATTACTTCACCCAGAGAGTGGTGAGCCTGTGGAATTCTCTACCACAGAAAGCATTTGAGGACAAAACATAGTATGTTTTCAAGAAGGAGTTAGATATACCTCTTAGGTCTAAAGGGATCAAAGGGAATGGGGGGAAAGCCAGAACAGGCGACTGAGTTGGATGATCATCCATGATCATAATGAATGGCGGATCAGGCTCGAAGGGCTGAATGGCCTACTCCTGCTCCTATTTTCTATGTTTCTATGTGACCGCCAAGTTGCAGGAGTGGGCTCTGGGCCAGACCTGCACCACATACAGTAATAATGTGAGTGCCTCGCACATGATGACCAGGTTCTTACCAGCAATTGAGAGAGAACACTGCTCCCACATGCTCAGTTTATGTTTTACCATGGCTATACGCCTCTTCCAGGTTTTTGCGCACGCCCCGGCCCCTCCGAAGCATATTCCCAGTGCCTTCAGGTTGTCTGACACGACAGTGACAGGAACAAAGGATCGGTTGGCCCAGTTCCCAAAGAACATGGCCTCGCTCTCGCTGGAATTTACTTTGGCTCCCGAGGCCAGTTCGAACTGGTCGCAGATGCTCATCAGTCTGCGAACGGACAGCAGATCTGAGCAGAAGACGGCAACGTTGTCTATGTACAGGGAGGCTTTGACCTGAGTTCCTCCGCTGCCTGGGATTGTCACTCCTCTCATACCCGCATCCTTCTGAATGGACTCAGTAAAAGGTTCGATACAGCAAACAAACAAGACGGGAGAGAGGACAACCCTGTCTGACTCCAGATTTGATTGGAAACTTTCTGATTCCCACCCATTGATTGAGACTGCGTTACTGATGTTTGTGTAGAGCATTTGGAGCCAATTGCGGATTCCCTCCCCAAACCCCACTTTGGATAGCATGTCTATCATGTATGTTTGCGATATCCTGTCAAAAGCCTTCTCTTGGTCCAAGCTGATGAGGCAGGTGTCTACCCCTCTTCCGCACATAGGAGATCATAGCCTCGTGCTACTCAGGGATATCAGAGGTCTTCCTGCCGGGTACAGTGCAGGTCTGGTCAGGGTGAATCACCAACTCCAGAGAGCAGACTTGACCCATCTGGTGATGACTATGGACAGAATCTTGTAGTCGACATTAAACAGTGAGATGGGTGCTAATTTCTGATTTCCGCCCTCTCCCCCTTCTGCTTGTAGATGAGGGTGATGATGCCTTTCCTCGTGAATTCTGACATGCTGCTAGCCAGAAGCATACTCTCGTACACTTGCAGCAGGTCTGGGCCGATCCAGTCCCACAGAGCTGAATACAACTCAACCGGTAAGCCGTCGCTTCCGGGAGTTTTACTTTCTTGAAGGCTCTGACGGCTTCACGTCGTACAGCCCAGCATAAAAGGATTTCTGAAGACGTTACCAAGGCATCCTCTTCCTTCAGGCTGCTGATCACTGAGCTCTCTATGTGTACCTTTTGGAAGAAGAAACGCGAGCACACCTCATCCTGCTCAATGGAGCGGACTCTGGACCGGAAGGTGATCTTGGAGGCCTCCACAGCAAAGAGCGAGGCCTGCTGGCTCTTCACCTCTTGGAGATCCTTCTTGACCTTGACCCCCATCGACTGCAGCCAGAGCGGTTTTAGCAATCTTTTCTGGAGTCTGGACATTTCCCTCTGTCTCTCTCTTGCCCTCTGAACACCTTTGAGGATAAAGAACCTCTTGATGTTCGCCTTGATCGCTTCCCACCAGTGCATCGCAGACTCTAGTTCTCCAACCTTTGTAATCCCTTTTGTGTTCCTCATGTTCTCTGGGGTTAGCAATGTAGCATTCAGCTTCCATGTCCCCCTGTCAAAACCCTGGTCATCATGTAAGTGACAGTCGGCCTGTAAGAGGCAGTGGTCAGAGAAGAACACCAGCTTGACGTCGGTGGATCTGACCGTGAAAGCACGGGACACAAACAGGAAGTCAGTTCTGGAACGGGCAGACCCATCCGATCTTGACCAGGTGCATTTACCCTGCGCACCGTCTGCAGGTTTGCTGAAGACATCGTGCAGCTTCGCATCTTTTACTGTTTCCATTAGAAATTTGGACTTAGCGTTCAGTTTGCTGTCATCACTGCCGGATCGTCCAGCTGAACAAAGAAAGAACAAAGAAAATTACAGCACAGGAACAGGCCCTTCGGCCCTCCAAGCCTACGCCGATCCAAATCCTCTATCTAAACCTGTCGTCTATTTTCTAAGGGTCTGTATCTCTTTACTTCCTGCCCATTCATGTATCTGTCTAGATACATCTTAAAAGACGCTATCGTGCCCGCGTCTACCACCTCCACTGGCAAAGCGTTCCATGCACCCACCACCCTCTGCGTAAAGAAATTTCCACGCATATCCCCCCTAAACTTTTCCCCTTTCACTTTGAACTCATGTCCCCTTGTAATTGAATCCCCCACTCTGGGGAAAAAGCTTCTTGCTATCCACTCTGTCTATACCTCTCATAATTTTGTACACCTCAATCAGGTCCCCCCTCAACCTCCGTCTTTCTAATGAAAATAATCCTAATCTGCTCAACCTCTCTTCATAGCTAGCGCCCTCCATACCAGGCAACATCCTGGTGAATCTCCTCTGCACCCTCTCCAAAGCATCCACATCCTTTTGGTAATGTGGCGACCAGAACTGCACGCAGTATTCCAAATGTGGCCGAACCAAAGTCCTATACAACTGTAACATGACCTGCCAACTCTTGTACTCAATACCCCGTCCGATGAAGGAAAGCATGCCGTATGCCTTCTTGACCACTCTATTGACCTGCGTTGCCACCTTCAGGGAACAATGGACCTGAACACCCAAATCTCTCTGTACATCAATTTTCCCCAGGACTTTTCCATTTACTGTGTAGTTCACTCTTGAATTGGATCTTCCAAAATGCATCACCTCACATTTGCCCTGATTGAACTCCATCTGCCATTTTTCTGCCCAACTCTCCAATCTATATATATTCTGCTGTATTCTCTGACAGTCCCCTTCAGTATCTGCTACTCCACCAATCTTAGTGTCGTCTGCAAACTTGCTAATCAGACCACCTATACTTTCCTCCAAATCATTTATGTATATCACAAACAACAGTGGTCCCAGCACGGATCCCTGTGGAACACCACTGGTCACACGTCTCCATTTTGAGAAACTCCCTTCCACTGCTACTCTCTGTCTCCTGTTGCCCAGCCAGTTCTTTATCCATCTAGCTAGTACACCTTGGACCCCATGCGCCTTCACTTTCTCCATCAGCCTACCATGGGGAACCTTATCAAACGCCTTACTGAAGTCCATGTATATGACATCTACAGCCCTTCCCTCATCAATCAACTTTGTCACTTCCTCAAAGAATTCTATTAAGTTGGTAAGACATGACCTTCCCTGCACAAAACCATGTTGCCTATCACTGATAAGCCCATTTTCTTCCAGATGGGAATAGATCCTATCCCTCAGTATCTTCTCCAGCAGCTTCCCTACCACTGACGTCAGGCTCACCGGTCTATAATTACCTGGATTTTCCCTGCTACCCTTCTTAAACAAGGGGACAACATTAGCAATTCTCCAGTCCTCCGGGACCTCACCCGTGTTTAAGGATGTTGCAAAGATATCTGTTAAGGCCCCAACTATTTCCTCTCTCGCTTCCCACAATAACCTGGGATAGATTCCATCCGGACCTGGGGACTTGTCCACCTTAATGCCTTTTAGAATACCCAACACTTTCTTCCTCCTTATGCCGACTTGACCTAGAGTAATCAAACATCTGTCCCTAACCTCAACATCCGTCATGTCCCTCTCCTCGGTGAATACCGATGCAAAGTACTCGTTTAGAATCTCACCCATTTTCTCTGACTCCTGGCATCACTTTCCTCCTTTGTCCTTGAGTGGGCCAATCCTTTCTCTAGTTACTCTCTTGCTCCTTATATATGAATAAAAGGCTTTGGGATTTTCCTTAACCCTGTTTGCTAAAGATATTTCATGACCCCTTTTAGCCCTCTTAATTCCTCGTTTCAGATTGTGCCTACAATCCCGATATTCTTTCAAAGCTTCGTCTTTTTGCAGCCGCCTAGACCTTATGTATGCTTCCTTTTTCCTCTTAGCTAGTCTCACAATTTCACCTGTCATCCATGGTTCCCTAATCTTGCCATTTCTACCCCTCATTTTCACAGGAACATGTTTCTCCTGCACGCTAATCAACCTCTCTTTAAAAGCCTCCCACATGTCAAATGTGGATTTACCTTCAAACAGCTGCTCCCAATCTACATTCCCCAGCTCCTGCCGAATTTTGGTATAGTTGGCCTTCCCCCAATTTAGCACTCTTCCTTTAGGACCACTCTCGTCTTTGTCCATGAGTATTCTAAAACTTACGGAATTGTGATCACTATTCCCAAAGTAGTCCCCTACTGAAACGTCAACCACCTGGCCCGGCTCATTTCCCAACACCAGGTCCAGTATGGCCCCTTCCCGAGTTGTCCTATTTACATACTGCTCTAGAAAACCCTCCTGGATGCTCCTTACAAATTCTGCTCCATCTAGACCTCTAACACTAAGTGAATCCCAGTCAATGTTGGGAAAATTAAAATCTCCTATCACCACCACCCTGTTGCTCCCACAGCTTTCCATAATCTGTTTACATATTTGTACCTCTATCTCACGCTCGCTGTTGGGAGGCCTGTAGTACAGCCCCAACATTGTTACCGCACCCTTCCTATTTCTGAGTTCTGCCCATATTGCCTCACAGCTCGTGTCCTCCATAGTGCCTTCCTTCAGCACAGCTGTGATATCCTCTTTGACCAGTAATGCAACTCCTCCACCCCTTTTACCTCCCTCTCTATCCCGCCTGAAGCATCGGTATCCTGGGATATTTAGTTGCCAATCATGCCCTTCCCTTAACCGAGTCTCAGTAATAGCAATAACATCATACTCCCAGGTACTAATCCAAGCCCTAAGTTCATCTGACTTACCTACTACACTTCTTGCATTAAAACAAATACACCTCAGACCACCAGTCCCTTTGCTTTCATCATCTGCTCCCTGCCTACTCTTTCCCTTAGTCACGCTGACTTCATTATCTAGTTCCTTACAGGCTTTAGTTACTACATCCTTACTCTCTACTGACCGCTTTTGGTTCCCATCCCCCTGCCACATTAGTTTAAACCCTCCCCAACAGCGTTAGCAAAAGCACCCCCAAGGACATTGGTTCCAGTCCGGCCCAGGTGTAGACCGTCCAATTTGTAATAGTCCCACCTCCCCCAGAACCGGTCCCAATGTCCCAAAAATCTGAACCCCTCCCTCCTGCACCATCTCTCAAGCCACGCATTCATCCTGACTATCAATGATGCAGTTGAAGTCACCGCTGGATCGTCCAGTTGCATCAATGATGCGGTTGAAGTCACCGCCTGGAATGACCGGCCTGGATGTCGCCAGCAGCAGTGGGTGCTCCTGGAAGACAGTCAGCCACTCGCTGCATTGAACCGGGGCGTACACGTTGATTAACTGGAGCGGAACATTGTTGTTCATTACATCCTTAACTTCGGGGATGGTGAAGTTGCCTCCATGCAGCAGAATGCCCAGGCCGGAGGAATCATTTCCCCCTGATCAGATAAGTGGCCCGTGGGTCTACCATTGCGACCATTGCCTGTAAGTGCTGAGGTGCAGGATTCCAGACTCCTGCAGAAATAGCAGGTTGGCTTTGATCTTGGCGAGGTAACCCAAGGTTGAAACACGTCACTCAGTGGATTTAACACTACACATGTTGATCGAAGCAATGTTTATACCCATTTTAAAGTTGGGTCTTGCTTACCACATCAGGTGTCCTTGCTAGTCCCAGTCCTTGGGTATGTACCTGCATACCCATGGTGTACACAAGCTGTTGACATTTGTTGGGCTCAGAAACCCCTCCTGGTTGCTGATGGGGGTTTTGTTCTGCTGGGGTGACATCGGAGAAGGGATCTTGTAGGCAGCAAGGTTTGGTGGTGGTGGTGTCTTTCCCCTCTGTCCCTCCTCGAAGACATCACTGCTCTCGGCTTCCTGGAGCTGGAGTGAGCCAAACGCTTCACTGCTCTCAGTCTTCTGGAGCTGGGGTGTGCTGGGCATCTCGCTGGGTTCTGCGCTTTGGGGTTGGGGTGCACTGGGTCTGTCACAGCTTCCAGTACCCTGGAGTTGGGGGGGGCTTTCTCTTCCAGCTTCTTTGAGTTCTGCTACTTCTTTTGCAGGTGCCGTCTTTCCGGCCCTTCCTCGTCCACGAAGGAGGAGCTGCTGTAGTCTGCCTCAGACGGTAGCCTCCTCGTGCCACTGGTTTGGGTGGTGATCTGTTTATTTTTTGGAGGCTTCTTCTTTGTGGTTTTCTGTTTTACCACTTGCCACTGACCAGTTTGTCCATCTGCTGCCTGCTCCTCCATTGATTCTGTCTGTAGAGGAGGGTTTTCCGAGCACGGAATAGATGTTGGGTCGCTGGTTGCACCTGCCTCCCCTTTCTTCTCCTTCTCAGGTAGACTTTCCTCGCTGCTGGGTGGATTGCTTGTCTCCTTCCCAGCAACTGATACGTTCACCGTTCCTTCTCCCGGCCTTTCCTTGGACCTGGCCGCCTATGCATAACGAAGGCAGCATTTGGGATTGGTTTTGTAGAGGTGTCCTGCCCCACCACACAGGTTGCAGCACTTACTCTGTTTACAGTCCTTTGTCTGATGGCCTTCCTTCTTGCGGTTCTTATAGACGACTGTGTTGCAGTTGGCCGCCATATGACCAGATTTGTCGCAGGTACGAGAACTCTGGGCTGCCCCGCATAGACCAAGAAGCCTCGACTTCCCCTGATAGCGAAGCTGGAAGGGGGATGGATGATGGCTGTGTTGGCACGACCTTCAAGGTCGCCTTAATCTGCCGCTTGCTGGTCCAAATCCCAAACGGTCCTTGACATCAGTACTGCTGCCGACCCTCTTGATGTACCTGGAGAGGAAGGTGAGTGCATCCGCGACAGGAACATGGGGGTTGTAGAGGTGGATTGTCACCACCTGGTCGCATTGCGACGGCAGCGTCGAGAGTGGCTCCACTCTGAGGATCGACAGCAGCACCTGGTTTCCACTCTCCTTGAATACCTTCAGGAACTTGATGTATCTCGTCACATTCCTGAGCGTCACGTTGAAATATCCACTGCTGGGGACGTCCTGCAGGCTGTAGATGTCTGCAGCTTGGAATCCACAGCAATCAATAAGGATTTTCTTAATGAAGAAGGTGCGGTCAACCAGTGCACCTCCTTCATTATCCTTCAGCACCACCCAAACGGTGTTATGCACTCCCTGGCCTGAAGCTCTAGAATTGGTTACAACCATTTTACTGAAAACCTATCTGGAGCAGGATCAAAGGCCTATTCATCCTTTCTTCTGTAGGTATAAGCTTGCAGTTCTGGTATCATCCTTGTAAATCCTTTTTGTACCCTGTCCAACGCCTCGATATCCTTTTTATAATATGGCGACCGAATAATAATTGGAGTACTCAGTTTAGTCTCACCATGGGGTTCGATACAAATTTAGCATAACTTCTCCCTTTTTCAATTCTGGCCTTCTAGAAAAAATCCCTGAAGCTTTGTTTGGCCTTATTGACCTGTTTCTACTTTGTGATTTGTGTATTTGTACTCCTAGATTCCTTTTCTCCTGCACCCAATTTAGTTTCTTGCTTTTCCAGTAATATGTGACTTCCTTATTATTATTTGCCCATTCTACAAGTTAATTATTGTCTCCTTATAAGTTGCTGCAGTCCTCCTCACTGTTGACTATCTCTCCCAATTTGGTGTTGTCCTCAAATTTAGAAATTGTGCTTTTGATTCCAAAGTCTAGGTCATAAATATAAATTGTGAATCACAGTGGTCTCAGCACCAATCCTTGTGGCATCCCACTTTCCACCTTCTGCCACCCTGAATAGCTACCCTTTACCCCTATTTTATGCTTTCTGCCTTTCGGCCAGCGAGTTATCCATTCTGCTACTTGTCCCCTGACTCCGCATGCTCTGACCTTATTCATTAGTCTATTGTGTAGTTTAAATCTAAGTAATTGTTTCTGATTGCTGCACAGCAGATCTATTGCATTCTTATCCCATTATTTTTATTTAGTTAACAATCAGTGCCTCAGCTCCTTCTTTGATCCATATTTAGAATATCCCAGGTTTCCACAGCGCCACCACCCACCCCCTGTTCTCCCGGCCCCACACACACACACCGCAGAAAACATTCTTCCCTTCGTGGTCTAGTGGTTAAAGTCACTAAACTGCACAGCCCTGCGGATCACAGGTTTGCTTTCTTGTGTCTGCAGAGTTAACTGATCTCAGCCTGGGTAGCACTATGTTCTTCAATTAGCCTCAGTGATCCAGAGAGTTAGGAGGTGCATGAAATTTCACTGCTGTCCACTGACTCTGTGATGGAAAGTGTAAATGTTGAGTGAGCTTGGAGTCCGATGAGGCCATGAAGCCCTCAGTGACTGAATAGCCTACTGCCGCTCATTGTCTTGACTTCTGCAACAAGTATTGCTACTTGCACAAAATAATAGAGGTCGTCCAGTATATCCTGAACCTTATCTTGTAACGAGTCAATGTTTTCAGGGGAGAAATTGGCAAAAAAAATTATTTTGTTAACTAGCATTTCTAATTTCTCTTGTTTTATGTAATATATATAAAATATATATGTGTATGTATGTGTACAAAATATATAGTGTCCATTGTTACGACCAAGGTGGGAGGAGTGTACTTTTATTGTAGTTCCACTTCGCCATGGGTCACAACATATATTTAATTTTTCTTCCGCACTTACTGATACGGTCAATCATAGATTCTATTTTTATCCCAGAATAAAACACACCAACCAGGTTTCTTTAATAAATAACAAAATTAACAGTTATTATAAAACAAGTCTTAAACAGTAATGAAGTAAAGCTTAAACACACATTGAAATATTAAAATTCTCTTTTTACCTTAGCCCCTCACACGCACACACACACCGGTTAACTGGGGAAAAAAAGGGATATTTTGTTTTTAGAGTTCTATTACAGACAAATAAAACACTTGAGCTGAATATCCTCTCATTCTTGAAGAAACAGCAGATGAGATATGTTGTGTTCCAAAACTGGCATACTGTCTGGCCTCCGAGTCCACGTAGTTGGGTTACTGGGATCTTTTAGAACCGTTCTTTTCAGGTGGTGATGAAAATTAATTTTGCGGGCTTTTCTTCAAAGACAAGAGACGAGATGATTTGACACAGTGGACTTCTGAGGGTCTTTTAGAAATGTGCTGGAAAGCTGAGCTGGGTTGTGGTCTTATCTCCTTCCTTGGAAATTCTCTTCTCCTTGGAAGTTCTCTCCCTTTTTATACAGTTCAACACTAATTCAAAACGGTTCAAAAACGAAACCGACAACAGGAGGTCAACCTTTTGACTTCCATCAATATTGACCTGTCACTTCTTGGTAAACAACTTCTCCGGGTGTCCAGAGTTCTCTGTTGTTTATTCAGCTGGAAGTCAGTTAGTTTCCCGGAAAGGCTTGTTTTCCTCACAAGACCTTTTAGTGCCCCTTTTACAAAAACATTTCCAAGGACTGTTTTTCAAAGTCAAGTGGCCTTTACGTGACCCCCTTTGAAAACCCCAAAGTTTAGCATTTCTTCAATCTTTCAAAAATGAATCCTCAAAAAATATATTGAACAAAACACAGGGGCACGTTCGTAACACTCTTCTAATTCCCTCCTGTTTGATCGTTGGGAAAGTTGGACCTGATCAAAAGGAGAGCAGGTTGAAGACTTTGTAAAAAAAAAAGTGTTGCCTTACAGGAAATGGTGAAAGTGCACAAAAGAAAATTCTACATTTTGCATTTGATTGCCATGTGAGTTTACTGTGCTGTACTGTTCTATGTTCCAATGTGCAAGTTCCATTTGGCTCCCAGGTTCTGCGTGAATTTTTTGTAGGCATGTGCAGTGAACATCCAGAAAAACTATTTGAATTCATCACTGTTCATTTTAATCAAGTCTAGCTCCAGAGCAGAACCTGCTGCACTTGTTGCTTGTTTAGATTCTATGTACAATCAGAAAGAAAAATCTAAGTATTACCAGTATCTGCATTCTTTGGCAGGATTTAATATTGTGGTTCCATATTTTTCCAACACTGAAATCCTCCTTCTGATATTCATTGGTAGAATCTACCCCACTTCAGGACAGATCAGGGATGTTGTTACAAAACATCTGATGAGTGGTTGAAGTATCACTCATGGAGTGCTTCTCGATACTGATTTTTATTCCAGCTTTGAATAATTCACTGTAAAGTCAGCCCCTCAGCCATCTAGAAAACCTTCTCATGATCTTAACTTTCCAAAAGGAAAGATTTGTTTTATGCAAGAGTTGGGAAAGTACAAATTAGCAAAGTGAATTTGATAATTTTTAATGGAAATTCCCCTTGAGTCATGCTCTTATGAGATGTTGGAACATTTTGTGTAACTTGCCCATCATCAATATGCAAATAAGGGCTATACCATGTGTGTCTCAAATTTTCCAAAGTGCTTTTATTACTTTTAGTGAATTGACTCATATAGGCGAACACAGCAACTGTTTTGCGCCTGGCAAAATTGCACCGACAGTAATGAAATGTATGACTAGTTTATGATGATGTGTTTGAAGAATGAATATTGGGTCAGGATACTGAAAGAACTCCCTGCTCTACTTTTCAACAGTTCTAAAGTATCTCAAATGTCTATCTGTACAGGTGAAGCAAACCTGAGGAGTCTCACCTCCTCAACACTATACTGAATTGTCAGCCTAGATTATGTAGCCCAATCTAGGAATGGGCTTTGAAACCTTGATCTCCTAAAGAAAGAAGGAACTTGTACTTGTGTAGCTCCCTTAGTGACCTCAGGATGTCCCAAAGAACTTTTAGAGCCAATTAAATGCTTTTGAAGTGTAGTCACAGTTGTAGGAAGTGTGGGAGACAATTTGTGCACAGCAACGTCCTCCAAATAGCAATGTGGTGATGACCAGATAACCTGTTTTAGTGATGTTGATTGAGGGATCGCTTGAGATGGCTTGGCCATGTGAGCCGCATGGAAGATGGCAGGATCCCCAAAGACACATTGTACAGCGAGCTCGCCACTGGTATCAGACCCACCGGCCGTTCATGTCTCCGCTTTAAAGATGTCTGCAAACGCGACATGAAATCCTGTGACATTGATCACAAGTCGTGGGAGTCAGTTGCCAGCGTTCGCCAGAGCTGGCGGGCAGCCATAAAGACGGGGCTAAAATGTGGCGAGTCGAAGAGACTTAGTAGTTGGCAGGAAAAAAGACAGAGGTGCAAGGGGAGAGCCAACTGTGCAACAGCCCCGACAAACAAATTTCTCTGCAGCACCTGTGGAAGAGCCTGTCACTCTAGAATTGGCCTTTATAGACACTCCAGGCGCTGCTTCACAAACCACTGACCACCTCCAGGCGCGTATCCATTGTCTCTCGAGATAAGGAGGCCAAAGAAGAAGACGATTGAGGGATAAATATTTGCACAGATACCAGGGAGAACTCCCCTGCTTTTCTTTGAAATTGTACCATGGGACCTTTTACATCCATCTGAGAGTGAATATGTGGTTTCACTTTAACATCTCATCTGAAAGACATCACCTTCAACAGTGCAGTAGTCCTCAGTATTGTACTGGCATGTCAGCCTAGATTATGCGCTCTGGATAGAACTGGAACCCATGACCTTTAGATTCAGATGTGGCTACGCTACCTCTGAGCCACAGTTGACACCTAACTCAGAAGTGCAAATGCTACCTAGTGAGTCAGTTGCATATATCCTTTTTAAATTGACCAAGGGCATGTGTACTCCATTTAGAATCTGGGTGTGAATCAAGAGTAACCACGCATTTGAAGCCAAAGCATATGTTGCCGTCTGTCTGGGAAGGATTTTGTTCCCATATTTTATTCGAGTCCTTGAAACAGAGCTAACTGCTCTCAAAGATTGAGTAATGTTTCAAGACAAATTTCTTCTGTGACTTATTTCGCTCACAACAAACTTTTCAGTTTAGAGGGAAAGGACACGTCAGCTCTTCTCTCCCCACAACCCCACTCCCAAGGAACCCAGCATCAGCATGAAAGATTTCAGCTGAATGCACTGGAAGAATTGATTTTTTTTTGTTAATACTGAGTTTCTTTGTAAGTGCTCAAAGGTAAATTTGCTCAGAAAATATATTTGTTGATGAACATTCCAGCATTTTTCCATTTCTCATCTAATGTGTCACTGTACATAATGCAAATTAAAAAATGGTCTTCTGGAGAAATGGAAAGTACCTCTCTAAACATCTGGTGCACTATGTTTTAAAAAGAAAGTTGGTTTGCAATCTTACCACTTTTTCTAGTTTCATCTTTTTTACGAACATACGAATTAGGCCACTCGACCCCTCGAGCCTGTTCCACCATTCAGCACAATCCTGGCTGATCAAATTGTAACCTCAACTCCACATTCTTGCCAACCTCCAATAAACTTTCACCCCTTTGCTTATCAAGAATCTATCTACCTCCTCCTTAAAAATATTCAAAGACTCTGCTTCCAGCGCCTTTTGAGGAAGAGTTCCAAAGACTCACGACCCTCTGAAAGAAAAAAAATTCTCCTCATCTCAGTCTTAAATGGGTGACCCCTTATTTTTAAACAGTGACCCCTAGTTCTAGATTCTCCCACAAGAGGAAACATCCTTTCCACATCCGCCCACTCAAAACTCCTCAGGATTTATATGTTTCAATCAAGGCATTTCTTACTCTTCTAAGCTCCAGCGGATACAAGCCTAGCCTGTCCAACCTTTCCTCAAAGACAACAATGTCCCATTCCAGCTATTAGTCTAGTATACCTTCTCTGAATTGCTTCCAACGCATTTACATCCTTCCTTAAATAAGGAGACCAATATTGTACTCCAGATGTGGTCTCACCAATGCCCTGTATAACTGAAGCATAACCTCCCTACTTTTGTATTCAATTCCCTTCGCGATAAACGATAACATTCTATTAGCTTTCCTAATTACTTGCTGTACCCGCATACTAACCTTTTGCGATTCATGCACTAGGACACCCAGACCCCTCTGCATCTCAGAGCTCTGCAATCTCTCACCATTTAGATAATGCTTTTTTATTCTTCCTGCCAAAATGGACAATTTCATATTTTCCCACAATATACTCCATTTGCCAGATCTTTGCCCACTCATTTAACCTATTTGTATCCCTTTGTAGCCTCCTTATATCCTCTTCACAACTTACTTTCCTAGTTATCTTTGTGTCATTACCAAATTTAGCAACCATACCGTTTGTCCCTTCATCCAAGTCCATTTATATAAATAGTAAAAAGCTGAGGCCCCAGCACTGCTCCCTGTGGCACACTACTCGTTACATCTTGCCAACCATAAAATGACCAATTTATGCCTACTCTCTGTTTCCTGTCAGCTAGCCAATCTTCTATCCATGCCAATATGTTACCCGTACACTATGAGCTTTTATTTTCCACAATAACCTTTGATGTGGCACCTTATCAAATGCCTTCTGGAAACCGAAGTGCAGTACATCCACCGGTTCCCCTTTATCCACAGCACATGTTACTTCTTCAAAGAACTCCAATAAATTGATTAAACATGATTTCCCTTTCACAAAACACATTCAAAAGGAGTCTGGATATGCCCCTCAAGTGCTGTAATCTGCAGGGCTATGGACCAAATGCTGGAAGGTGGAATTAGACTGGGTGGATCGTTGTTCGGCTGGCACAGATACGATGGGCCAAGTGGCCTCTTTCTGTGCCATAAACCTTCTATGGTTCTATGAAAACCATGTTGACTCTGCCTGATTGCCTTGAAATTTTCTAAGTGCCCTGCTATAACATCTTTAATAATAGCTTTGAACATTTTCCCTATGACAGATGTTAAGCTAACAGGCTTGTAGTTTCCTGCTTTCTGTCTCCCTCCCTTTTTGAATAAAGGAGTTACATTCGCTATTTTCCAATCTAATGGAACCTTCCCTGAATCTAGGGAATTTTGGAAAATTAAAGCCAATGCATCAACTATCTCACTAGCCACTTCTTTTTGTAAATTCTTTTATTTTCCTTTTTTCCTCTCTACTTTTGTTCATTATTCCCCTTCATCATTGGAAAGTTCCAATCTGACCTTGTGTTTTGAGGTAATTATCTTAATTATTAAATTTTTTGCATTTTGTACTTAGTACTCTGTAGCCAAACTAGTAGAAACCAGATTTGGTTCTAGTGAAGTAGGAAAACCAGAATGCGCTGTGCCCATCTAAATCTGATTCAGTTGTGTATATGAAAAAAAGAACATCTTAATCTGCTGAAAGTCGATATAGTCTGAAATGCAGTTTCTAGGCAATTTGACCTGTCAACATGTTAAGTTATTATTTTGCTTTCTCTAGTTACATAATGTTTTAGTTTTAAAATTTATATGCAATTATAAAATCCTATTCCTATTTTAAATGTATGCGAACACAATTACTGTAAAGAATGAATAGTGTAAAATATTATATCATTATCAATAACTTGTACAGTTAAACAGTAAAAAGTTCTTTTTACATATCTGTAGTAGATTTTAAGATATTAACACGTTTTAACAGCTTTGTATACTGTGCTTCTGAATGCATATTGCACCTTTGGCAGGGCACCAACTTTTGTTGTTTAGCATACACAAATGGAATAATAGCTGGCTTGGATTGTATTACATGGAGATAATGGATACCCAGGAGGGATTACTGTTCAGTAATGCCGTCAAGGGAATTCAGGTGGTATTGTAAATAACATGAGTGAGAGATTAGCTGACAACCTTGAATTAGCTACTGTGGAGCAGTATATATAATCTAAGCAATGTAATGAGATAGCAATTTCAGGTAGGAATAGACCATTGTTGATGCACTCTGTTTATCCACTGAACTTCCTGTACAGTGTCCTTGATTTATTCCTAAATCTATTAACTCTAAATTCTGTATTTGTTGGCGGGAGCCTGACTAGTTCCTTTTCGAACTGCAACCCCTACTGGTTGTCTTGTTTCACATGTTTATCAACCTTTTTTCTGAATTTTTAAAATACATTCTATCATTGACACAACTGCTCTTATTTAATGACTGGATTAAAAGTTCTGGAGAATTTCAAACTGATCTCTTGTAAAAGGCAATTGAGCCAAACCCCAGGAGTATTTTTTTTAAACCTTGGAAACTCTATCCTTCACTTGACACTAATGTAATTAAAGGGCTCAGATCACATCACAACTATAAGAGTAAAGTTCAAGCTGTTTTGTCATTTTATCTGAACGCCCCCCCCCCCCCCTTCAGATTGGATGTAATCTCAAAATTATTCTAATAATGTCAGGTGGACTTTTGATTACGTTCTTAGGCAGCTTTTGTGCTTGCATCTGTCGTTGTGAAACCAGTTGTGGTACATTCCTTGTCCTTGGGAGATAGTGTTCAGACAGTAAAATGATAAGTTAGTAGACACATTTATTAGAGATTTGCAACTACATATTTCCTATGTCCATTGTGTATGATGATATAAACCACAGGGATTACATTAGAGGTTTTTTAAAACAGCTGTATCCAGTTAAGATGTTTTCAAGTACAACTCAAAAATCCAACAAGGAATTCAAGAGAAACTTCTTTATCCAGAGAGTGATTACAAATGTGGAACCTACTACCACGTGGAGTGGTTGAGACAAATACCACAGTTGCATGTAAGGGATAAATACATGAGGGGGAAAGGAAGAGAAGGATATGCTGATAGGTCAGGAGGAGGCTTGTGCAGAGCATAAACATTGGCATTGTCTGTTGAGCCAATTGTACTGTTTCTGTGGTATAAATTCTATGTAATAACATCTTGGAGAGTAAAATTCAATTTGGAAGGGGGCATGAAGTTGGTGATGTTGGAATGGCATCCTGTAATACACTCCGCCCAATTTTCCTCTCCATTGACTTCAATGGGAGGGGGTATAATAGGTGGCTGATCTGCTATTGGCTGCTTTGTGGCCACTCCTGCCCAAGTTGAATTACAAATTTCAACCCCTAATGTCCTAGATTCATACGTCTTCATGGTTTTGTCATCTGTCTACTTGTTGCTGTGTACATGCCATTCATATATTGTATGGTAGGGAAAGAAAGTGCTGTTTTAGTATGTTACCAAAAGTTGCACTACTGTTGATTTGCAAGTCACTTAATTCAAAGTCCTGGTTAATTCAAATTTGGCTTGCAGGTAGATGGCTTCTGTGCCATTTCAAGGCAGTTGTTTAATTTGCATTTCTTGAGTTCAGAATTCTTTTTGGCCGATTTAAGTCACTAGGTGTAGAATGTATTATGTGCAAAGTGTTAAAGTATGTTGATGCAAACGTTATAATTTAATTTCACACCCCGCCCCACCCCCTTTTTATTTTCTTTGTTTTACGCTACGTTCTCCGGCTGAAAAGCCCAAAACACTCCTCTTCGGCCTTTTTCACTGCTAAGAAGTGGTGTGGGAGTGATTGAGGTGATATTACTCTTCTAGGTTTCTCTCCTTCCTTGAAGGGAAGTGGCTGGCTACTACTCAGTCCTTTCTCTGGTAACACTGGGATTTTACCAGATTTGAAGTTATGAATCTGAGCCTGGCTCTGACAACTTTCAATATCTTAAAATTAACATGTCTCACAGCTTGATATAAAGAAAGTCTTGCATTTATATAGTGACCTCAGGCTGTCCCAAAGTCCTTTACAAACAATGAAGCACTTCTGAAGTGTAGTCACTGTCGTAGCTTAGGAAATGTGGCAGCCAATTTGTGTACAACAATCTCCCACCTACAGCAATGTGATAATTAAGTTTTTATTTTATTGATATTGGTTGAAGGATTAGCCAGGGCATATCTCCTGCTCTTCTTCCCACTATTCCCATGGGATCTTCTATGTCTGCTTGAGAGGGCAGACGGGCCTCGGTTTAACGTCGCATTCTAAAGACAGAACCTCTGACGGTGCAGCATTCCCTCGGTATTGCACTGGGGTGTCAGCTTTAATTAAAGTCTCTAGAGTGGAGCTTGAATGGACAAATACTGACTCCAGTGCTATTGCTGAGAGTACTATTGCTGAGTCATGGATGGTAATTGCTCATGTTTCTGTTGTACTTTAAGTTTATATGTGTCTCTACAACTTCTTAAATATGGGATTTTCAAACTGTGACATGAGGTGGAAGTAGGCCTTTGATATCCTAATGGCTCATTGAATAAATCTTGAGTAGTACTTTGGGATCTTTAAGGTCCATGTGAAGCATCACAACAGGCAGACAGGGTTTTGGTTTTAGTTCCAAAATATACTTTATTCATAAAAATCTGTAAAAATTACATTTCCAGTTTCTAACAGCACCAAGTCAAAAAATACAAACAGTGCAAAGGAGGTCCATTTGCTTCATTACAATCATGAGTTGCCTCACAACCCTTCCATTTCACATTTGTCATGCCATTAACATTTTTACATTTAACAGCAAATGAAAATTTTTCCGATACAGTTCGAGGGGTTTCCCATGGATCCAGCCCCTCAGTTCAGCTTGGTGGGGGGACCTTACACTGTGGTCTTTCCCCATTGAGCCTTTGCTGCAGCTGCCCCAAGCTTTAGTGTGTCCCTCAGCACGTAGTCCTGGACCTTGGAATGTGCCAGTCTGCAACATTCGGTCATGGACAACTCTTTGCGCTGGAAGACCAGCAAGTTTCGGGCAGACCAAAGGGCGCCTTTCACCGAATTGATAGTCCTCCAGCAGCAGTTAATGTTTCTCTCAGTGTGCGTCCCTGGGAACAGCCCGTAGAGCACAGACTCCTGTGTTACAGAGCTGCTTGGGATGAACCTCGACAAAAACCACTGCATCTCTTTCCACACCTGCTTTGCAAAGACACATTCCAGGAGGAGGTGGGCGACCGTCTCTTCCCCACCACAGCCACCGCGGGGGCATTGCGCGGAGGGGGGAGACTTCAGGCGTGCAGGAAGGATCTGACGGGGAGGGCTCTTCTCACCACCAGCCAAGCTACATATTGGCGCTTGTTTGAAAGTTCTGGTGATGAGGCATTCCGCCAAATGAGTTTGGCGGTCTGCTCGGGGAACCATCCGACTGGATCCACTGTCTCCTTTTCCCGTAGGGCCTTGAGGACATTCCGTGCAGACCACTGCCTGATGGATCGGTGGTCAAAGGTGTTTTCCCGCAGAAACTGCTCCATGAAGGATAGGTGGTACGGCACGGTCCAACCGCATGGAGCGTTCCGCGGCAATGTGACCAGGCCCATCCTTTGCAACACCGGAGACAGATTGAACCTCAGCACATAGTTGGTTTTAGTGTCTCATCTAATGACCAGCATCTATGAAAATACGCTAGAGCATAAGCATAAATTATGTGTTCAAATCGTGCACGCACCTTCAAGTCTCACCATCTGGCTCAAGATACAAGAAAACAACCAAGTTTAAAAAGCAGATGGAACAAATCCAGGCAACTATAGACCAGTTAGCTTTACATTGGGAATAATAAAGGTATTGGAATCTTTACTCAAAGATTTGATTTTTAAAAAAATCTCTGGCTGAATTAATATAATAACACCAACATCTATTGGTTTCTGGCTTGTTTAAATAATAATAGCTCCTGTAATATGCAAAATCTGCACTCTATCTTGTGAACATCCTAAAGCATTGCTCTGTGGTCTCTTTCCTCCCTTAGTGGTTTTTTTCCAGTATTCAAGGCAGGTGCTGGGTATGGTTCCAAGCCCAATACTATCCTCAACCATTGTCCATATTTTTACTTACTAACAATGAGTCATGTGAGCGTTGTGATTTTTTTTTTACCTCCATCTCTATCCCAGGGATACTGAGCTGATTGTACCCTACTTGTTGGTCCTAGCACAAATCTAGGACTGAAGCTGGGGCCTTCCTGGTCTGCATGGTTGATAGCCACACCAGGTGGTGCTTTGCTATGTAGTTCATGCTATATTTTTGGGGATGATGTGTTGGGCAAACTAATGCTGCAATTAACCAACGTTCGAACATAAACGTCCAGTTGTTTGATTTTGTGAGCGCATTGCTAACCTGTTTCATTTGCAAAAATGCATAATTTAACTATAATTGGCAATCGTGCTAAAGTATTTGGCTGTAATTCAGTATGTAAGATAAATGAGTTCATGCTGACTAGTTTTTCTTCTAGAAAAGGTCACAGTATTCCTTTTCATAGAACTTTTAAGTCTGAATCTATGATGAGATTTTAAAAAAGTACATTGCCCTTGTATCTATTTATATTTGCTTTGTTTTTATTGATTATGTTGCAGTTGGTTAGAATTAAGGAATGAAATAAGATTACAGGAAGAGGATTTCACTTTATTCACTATATAATGAGTACAATGCTAAGCCTGTGTGCCTTTTTCCTTTTGCTTCCACATTTTAGACGATCTCGATTGTTGTACAGAATCAAGAAACTAGCTGCATGGCTGTTAGTAGTGTATATATGCATTCCTTTCGTGGTAAAGCTGTGTCCAGCCATTCAAGCCAAGTTGGTCTTCTTAAATTTTGGTGAGTATAGTACAATGTGCCACTGCGGAGCAGTTCAGTGAATTAGACCACTTATACCTATTATCATTCGTCAGAAGCCTTTGGTAGCATGCCGTCAGCCACCTCGACCCCGAGCTCTAGAATTTTCTCCCCAAGTCCCTCTGCCTTACCACCTGTGTCTCCTCCTTTAAAACTCTTCTTAAAACTCACTTCTTCGACCAAGCTTTTGGTCACCCCTCCTAAAGTTTCCATTTCTGGCCCAGTGACAAAATTTATTTGCTTACATAGTGACAGGAGTAGGCGTTCAGCTCCTCATACCTGTTCCGCCATTCATTTAGATCATTGCACTCCTTGAAGAGACTTATGACGTTTTTCTACCAAGTGAATAAAAATTGTTGTTGAGCTCTGTACCTTTTCAGTTGGGAACTTAGGTCTTAGGTTTTTTTGAAATCCTTCTATATCTGTTTGTTTTTCCTGTGTTCCCTTCTTCTCTTCCTTTTGCAGCTGCTAATTTCCACGTATTTCATATTTTTGATCAAAGCTCCAGTTGTGCAATATGTTCAAAATACCTCAACATGGATAAATGTCCATTTTCTCAGCATATTACATGGGATGTACTAATGCAGATCTTGGTATAATTCTTAAGAGTTTGATAGTCTGTGCATTTTCCATTAAAATAGCTGGTGGTTTAACATCCACCTATAATTTAGGTGGATCCTATGATCAATGTCACTGCACTTTTGAGCAAATGTTGCTATTTAGTATCTTCCACCCTCAAATTAGATAGTAATTTTCCACTGATGGAAAACTCAGGAAGCTTGATGCACAGTAGATGGAAGTTTCAAGGGGCACTTACTATAACCTAAACGTATCTCCACAAAAATGCAGAAATACATCCATGTAGATCTGCCTTAAGAAGTAACATACAATTGCTTATATTACTCTACATCCGACCGCCTGGGATTGCACAGCAAAGGAGCTAATTCCTTTTTTTTGTTCATCGGTACAAAACACAATAGCTGTATTCACCCACTTACACTGTTGCTTATATGTGTTATTTAAAATGTTTGTTTTGCATTTGAAGTATTATATGAGGGGCTTCCCCATTAGTTCTGAACCATACAGAAGGCCCCAGATTTTGTCTGTGGTCAGTGCTTAATTCACTGACATCAGCTAAAACAGCAGTTGGCAATAATTCCCCAGGGTCAATGAATAGAAAACCAATCAGAGTTTCTATTCCTGATTGCTATATAACAGTTTTGCTGGAAGTATCTTGGTGGGTGTTCAGGACTGGGTTTGCTGCAATGTCCCCTCCCATGACTGAACAACCAGTCGGTACTTGCTGTCAAGGTTCATATACGAAGACTAGCCATGAGGTACTTGAGGGAGACAACTAATTGCCCTTTGAACCATATCCTAGTCAGAGTATCAATGCCCTAAGGAAAGGAAGAGGACAAAATAGTACATGAGGTAATCATAATTTAAGGGAATGTTTGACATGTTTCTCAACTGCAGGCTTTCTGCGGGACTGCAGAAAACAAGATGCCATCTTTATTTTCCAGCAAATATCTTTTATAGTTCACTGAAAAAGCATTTATGACTAGCGCAGGAATGTTTAAATTTTGACTGCCAAAATATTGATTCTTTACAAATATCAATTTCAAGTAGAGTATAGTTTGACATTTTCTAATATTTAAATGTACAAATTAGTATTTGCTATAACTTTTGAAAAGAAGCAATGGCGAATTAATTTTCTTCTGCGCAGAGTACATTTATAAAGATTTTGATGTGTTAAGGAAATGCATCTTTTAAATTAGACAAAATAAAATTATTATGGATTTGAATTTAATTGCATATAAGTGCTTTGACATGAACTTTATTGTCCTAAAACTCCAAAGTTTTTATTGCTGTCTCTTTCTTTCTTTCACAGTGCGGCTACCATATTTCATTGACTTGAAGAGGCCACAGGACCAAGGGTTGAACCACACATGGAATTTTTATCTTAAGCCTGAAAATACGATTACTATTGGTGCTTGGTAAGTGAACAGAGACTCGTGAAGGGTGGTAGAAAACAGAAATAGTGAAGATGCTGGAAATTTGTCTTGATTCCACGGATGCTGACTGACCTGCTGTGGGTTTCGAATGATTTCCATTTTTATTGCAGTGTCAGCTTTGGCTCAGTTGCTTATTCATTCACGTGAGTCAGAAGGTTATGGTTCAAGTCTCATTCCATGGATTGGAGCATGAAATCTAGTCTGACACTCCAGTGCAGTACTGAGGGAGTGCTGCACAGTCGGAGGTGCTGTTTTTCAGACGAGATGTTAAACTGAGGCTCCATATGTCCTCTCAGATGGATGTAAAAGATCCCTTGACACTATTTTGAAGACGAGCAGGGGAGTTCTCCCTCAGCCAACGTCACTTAAACAGATTATCTGGTCATTATCATATTGCTGTTAGTGGGAAGTTGCTGTGCACAAATTGGCTGTCAAGTTTCCTACATTACAACAACAAGGATTGCAACAACAAGGACAACAACAACAACAGCTAAGTCACTAAACGTATTTAAGGAGGCGGTAGATAGATTTTTGAAATCTCGGGGAGTCGATGGTTATGTGGAGCAGGCCTGAAAGAGGAATTGAGACCTGAGACAGATCAGCCATGCTCTTACTGAATGGCGGGGCAGGCTTGAGGGGCTGAATGGACTATTCCTGCTCCTATTTCTTATGTTCTTATTTAACAACAACATATTTGTGGCACCTCTAACATAATACAACCTCCCATTACAACAGTGACTACACTTCAAAAGTACTTAACAATTGTTTGGGATGTCCTGAGGCACTATATGAGTGTATGTTCTTCAGTTCCTGTCTTTTCCCTTCTGCCGCCTTAAAGAATTGTGCATTTTCACTTAGTCCATTGGTATTGATACTTAATAGCGTTAATGCCAATTAATGTAGCGCACTGATGGGGTTAGGGAGAGAAGAAACATCTCTATTGACTTATTATTATTTTTTTAAATAGTTAATTAAAAGACACCTTGCTTTCTTCCTTTTAAGAAAAGGGCTGAGTCAGTTCGTCCAACATTATGTATGTGGAAAACTATCTTTGTTTCCTATTCTGAAACAAAGCAAAAGAGATTAAGGAAAGAACTTGGATCCTGATGTGTGATCATTGCTTAGTAGAAACTGTTGTCAAGTTACGAGATCTTTTAAAAAATTTTGTAAGTAAAATAAAACCTGAAAGCATTTTGTGTGAATTCCATAGCAATGGTAGGAAATAAATAAAAGCGAAATACTGCGAATGCTGGAAATCTGAAATAAAAACAAGAAATGCTGGAAATACTCAGCAGGTCTGGCAGCATCTGTGGAGAGAGAAGCAGAGTTTATGTTTCAGGTCAGTGACCCTTCTTCAGGAGTTCTGAAGAAGGGTCAGTGATCTGAAACGTTAACTCTGCTTCTCTCTCCATAGATGCTGCCAGACCTGCTGAGTATTTGTAGGAAATAAATACTTAGGGCATAGGAAAAAGTAGGAGACTTATTTATGAAGAAAATTTGGACGATGTAACCTCAAAATCAATTCTTCATTGAACACACAACCATTCAAATAAGGACAGGAGTAGACTGTCTGGTCCATCAGTCCCACCTATTTGGACATGAAGCAGTCTATTTGCCCCATCAACCCTTCATCCTGCCCCTCATAGCCTCTCAATCTCTTGGAAGAGGCAAAAACTCGGGGTGGGGGTGTGCAATAACTGTGGTAATTTTGGAAATTTCCTCTACAACTGCCAAAGTCAATCAACCAAAGCTCCAGGAGACGCACCACCTCGTTGAATGTCCCTAATCCCAGCTATCCAGCAACCTACCTTCTATAACTTGAGAAGTGAACTTGTCCAATTCTCCTTTGCTAATCTGTTGCACTGGTTAATGGTTCTCTGAAATGAAATATGTCTTGGTGTTCAAGCTAGTACCTTGCTTTTGTATTGTATACTGTTGCCCCAGTTTTCCCCTCAACAAGCTTGAGAATTGTTCCTTCACCCATAACATTTATGAAGAAAGTGAAGAGCAGTGGTCCTGACATGGATCCCTGCAGGACTTGGTTTGATCCCATGCAGAGCTACAACGTTGACACTCTGGTCATTTGATACCTAACTCACCTGAAGTAAGTTGCACACAGTAACAGGATAATGATAACACTTGGGCTTTGCCTTAATGACTTAGTGTCATCATCTGGGATGCATTGCCTGAAAGGATGTGGAAACAGAATCAACAGTAACTTTCAAAAGGGAATTGGGTGTGTACTTGAAAAGGAAACTAAAATTGCATGGCTATTCTGAAGAACAGAGCAGTGGGACTATTTGGATAGCTCTTTCAAAGAGCTGGCACAGGCATGTCGGGCCAAATTACATCTTATAGTGCTGGCGTCAGCACCCCATCAATTGCGCAATACCTTTAACACACTCAGATCAACTATTCTATACTTCATTGTTTTCTATTATCTGTATCTTTCTTAAAAATGTAGGCTTTTAAGTTGTTTACTTTCAAATGAACAAAAATCTGATATTAGTTAGATCTGTTTTGAAATGTTTTTCCTTTATCTCATTTTTATAAAGGAATTGATTCCCCTGCCCAGGTCCCCTTAGGCCACACACAATTCCTCAGTTGATGGAGTGAGCTGGTGAGGTCCTCCAATGCCTCCAGTAATTCTACCTTTAATCATAATCAAATACATAACTCTACCATTGGGTTTCACCTTCTGATATCCCCTTTCATTGTATTGGCTTCTCAGGTTGGCTAAGGTCAGCATTTGCCATGCGGAGGATTACAGAAGCAAACTTTTTCTGTACCTTTGTCTGTCTAGAATTTTTTTAATACATTGTGCTTCTCCTGTGTTACTGCACACTGGGAGTGAAGACCAAGTATAGTGTTCAGGTGACGTGAGGATATAGGATGCAGAATAATTGGACCACAGTTCATGGCTGTACATAGTTCAATCCCCAGCACAATCTATCCTTTTTAGATAATAGTTTGATGGCATTCACTGTAACAAAGTGGTTTTTTTGCCACTTTCTTGCATTTGTTTTTCATTAAAATACTTTTACTGCAATGTGAACTCCTTCAGGTGGAAGGATAGACTTGTCCAGGCTGTGGAACATGGGACAGCTCTTGGGATCAATCAGGAAGAGGCCTGACTACGATGAAATGATCACCCTGTTTCTTGTTCCTTCTCTGAATGTTTTAATATTTTAAGGCAATGGACTGAATCGTATTGGCCCTTGGGTGACAGGAACAAAGGCGAGGAGGGGGGCAATAAAATAGGGCAATAAAATGGGTAAGAACCTGGTCATCCGGTACGAGGAGCTCACGTTGTTGCTGTATGTGGCGCAGGTCTGGCCCATAACCCACTCTTGCGCTGTGCCGGTCACCCGAGCCATCTTCCGCTTTATCTGGAGATCCAAAATGGACAGTGTCCAGAGGGACACGATGTTTGAACCTCTAGATAAAGGGGGTGAAAACGTACCCAATGTTGCCCTCATCCTGATGGCCACCTTTGTGTGCAGCTACATCAAGCTGTTTGTCAAACCCCAGTACGCAAACGCCAAGTGTCACTACATGCTGAGGTTCCATCTGTCCCCGGTGCTGCAAAGGATGGGTGTGGCCATATTGTTGCGGAACGCTCCATCCAGTTGGACCGTGCCGGACCACCTATCCTTCGTGGAAAAGTTTGTGCAGAAAAGCACCTTTGACCACCAATCCATCAGGCAGTGGTCTGCATGGAATGTCCTCAAGGCCCTATGTCAAAAGGAGATGATGGTTCCCCGAGCAGACTGCCAAACTCATTTGGCAGAATGCCTCATCAGAACTTTCAAACAAGCCCCAAGACGTAGCTTGGCTGGTGGTAAGAAAGGCCCTCCCCTTCAGATCTTTTCTGCACACCTAAAATCTCACCTCGAGGTGGCTGTGGTGGGGAAGAGACTGTTGCCCACCTCCTTCTGGAATGTGCCTTTGCAAAGCAGGTGTAGAAAGAGATTCATTGTTTTTTGTCGAGGTTCATCCCGAGCAGATCTGTAACACAGGAGTCTGTGCTCTACGGTCTGTTCCAACTGCTACTGGAGGACCATCAACTCGGTGCTTTTTGGTCTGTCTGAATCTTGCTGGTCTTCCAGTGCAAAGAGTTGTCCACGACCGAGTGTTGCAGGCTGGCACATTCCAAGGTCCAGGACTATGTGTTGAGGGATGCACTAAAGCTTGGAGCAGACGCCGCAAAGGCTCAATGGGGAAAGGCCACTGTGTAAGGTCCTCCCGCCATAGTGAACTCGGGCTGGAACGTGTGTTAAACCCCTCGGGCTGTATGCACCAAAATATGGTTTTGCTGTGTAATGCAAATGTACATTGCATGTAAAATGGAATGGAAGGGTTGTGAGGCAACTCACGTTCGGTATTGACGAAAGCTGATTTCTTTTGCACTTTCTGGAATGTCAGCTTGGAAGTGTTTTGCAATGTATTTTTTACAGATTTTTATGAATAAAGTATATTTTTGGAAAAAAAGTAACAATACCTGTCGTCCTTACCCAGTCTGGCCTGTATTTGACTCCAGTTCCATATGATTGACTCTGAACTGCCATTTTGAATTAGTCTAGCAAGCCATTCAGCTGTATCAACTGTACGCTGATACTGGCGACATAAGTTTCTATGAAGCACTAAAATCTGTCTATGGACCAGGACATCAAACCCAAAACCCCTTGAGGAGCGTCGATGGCAAGACCGTACACACCAATAAGAAGTCAGCCCTGGTTTGCTGGTTGGAGCAATTTGAAACTCATTTAGTGCCAAGTGCACAGTGCATGATACTGCCATCAATCGCATCCAACAACAGCCTGTCAAAGAAGAACTGGATGAGATCCCAACACTGGAGGAAACTGTGACCGCCATCAACCAGATGGAGAGCAACAAAGCCCCCGGAGTAGATGGAATTCCACCCGAAGCCTTGAAGCATGGTGGCCCTGCCCTGTACACCAAGCTGCATGAGTTTTTCACGGACTGCTGGGAACAGGGCAGGATTCCACAGAATCTTCATCACCTTGTACAAAAAGAACAAAAATCAGACTGCTCCAGCTACTGTGGGATCACCCTCCTTTCTATTGCTGGGAAGTGCCTGGCTAGAATACTTCTGAACAGGCTTGTGCCTAACGTTGTGGAAGAAAACCTCCCAGAGAGCCAGTGTGGTTTCAGAGCAAATGGCACCACAGACATGGTATTTGCACTCAAACAATCACAAAAAAAGTGTTGTGAGCAAAACGAAGGCCTGTACGTCATTTTCGTAGGCCTCACCAAGGCATTCGACACTGTGAGCAGAGATGGACTTTGGAAAATCCTTGAGAAACTTGGATGCCCACCCAGGTTCCTGGCCATGAAGCAGTTTCATGAAAATCAGTATGGACAAGTCAAGCAAAACAGTGACCTCTCGAGTCCCTTCTGAATCTCCAGTGGCATGAAGCAGGGATGTGCGCTGGCCCTGACCTTATTCACCATCTTTTTCAGCATGATGCTGCAGCAAGCAACGGAAGACCTTAAGGAGGGAGTTTACATACACTTCCGGAATGATGGAGGCCTTTTCGCCGATGACTGTGCTCTCCTGGCCCGCCATCAGCCAAACCTGCAACGTATAACAACACATTTTTCTGAGGCAGCACAACTCTTCGGACTAAAAATCGGAATATAAGAATATAGACCACCTAGCATTGTCATCGAGGGAACTGAGCTGAATGCTGCCAAGCAATTTACTTATTTGGGGAGCTTCATCTCGTTTGATGTCACCATAGACAAGGAAGTGGACAATAGGCTCTCAAAAGCAAACAGTACATTCGGCAGACTCTACAAACTAGTGTGGAGCAACCACAGCCTCAGAACACAGACCAAACTCAAAGTGTACAAAGCCATAGTCCTCACCACCCTTTTGTATGGTGCTGAGTCATGGGTTCTATACCGCCATCATGTATGCCTTCTAGATCACTTCCATCAGCGCTGCCTCCACAGCATCCTCAAGATCAGCTGGCAGGACTACATCACAAACATTGAAGTCCTGGAAACAGTCAACATCACCAGCATTGAGGCCATCCTCCTGCAAACCCAACTGCGTTGGGTGGGTCACGTTGCCCGGATGGACGACAGTCGCCTGCCGGAGATAGTGTTCTGTGGAGAGCTGATCACTGGTAAAAGGAACAGAGGGGCCCCATGCAAACATTTCAAGTACTCCTTGAAAAAGTCCCTCTCTGCGTGCCACATCGACCATCACCAGTGGGAAGCACAGGCCATAGATCGTGATGCCTGGAGATGCTACATCAGGAGGGCTTCAGACACTTTTGAGACTGAGCGAAGAACCAGCATGAAAGAGAAAAGGGGGAGAAGGATAGATCCAATTGCCCCCAAGAGCGACTACATCTTCACCTATACCCGCTGTGGGAGAATCTGCCGGTCACTGAGAGGTATGACTAGCCACCAGCAGGCCTGCTTCCGATGACCACAACCTTCCCAAAATCTTCGTAGGTGAAGAAATGCCAAGGGAACAAGCAACTCAGTTGATCAAAGTGGTTCAAAGGCCCAGCACCGTCACCACCTCAGGCCAACTAGTGATGTGTAATAAATGCTGGGCTTGCCAGCGAGGCTGCATCCCAAAATTGTTTTAAAATGTGTAGCTAGTACCAAAGTAATCTGATGCAAGAATTAGAACCTAGTATCACATTTCCCCTCATTGTGTGGTAATCTAAACCCAAGCATAACATTTAAATGAAAATAAATTGTGAAGTCTTTTAAGATTCAGCTTTACAGTGAGCATTTTTCAGCAAACAGAATAATAGTCATGGCTGCTGTAGACATACATTTTATAAATTGTTAAAATTGCAGTAATTGTGACAGACTAATCTCCAACCTATATAGTTTTAAATAGATATAACTGTAGTCTTTGGTTACTATTTTCTGTTTATACAATTTTCTGCTTCCATTTGAACTGAATATGAAACTTTATTTAAAACTTGCAACAATTAGACTGTGCAGAAAATGTTCAGAATCACAGAATCGTTATAGCGCAGAAGGAGGCCATTCGGCCCATTGTGTCCATATCTGCTCTCTGAAAGAGCAATTCCTCGGTTCCATTCCCCTGCCTTCTCCCCAAAACTCTGCACATTTTTCCTTTTCATATAACTGTCCAATTCCCTTTTGAATGCTTCAATTGAACCTGCCTCCACCACATTCTCAGGCAGCGAATTCCAGACCTTAACTTCTCGCTGCGCGAAAATGTTTTTCCTCATGTCACTTTTGCTTCTCTTACTTTAAATATGTGCCCTCTTGTTCTCAATCATTTCACGAGTGGGAACAATTTCTATCTACTCGGCCCAGACCCCTCATGATTTTGAATACCTCTATCAAATTACCTCTCAGCCTTCTGTTCAAGTAAAACGATTCTAACTTCTCCAATCTATCTTCATAACAGAAATTCCTCATCCCTGGAAACATTCTCGTGAATCTTTTCCGTGCTCTTTCCAATGCCCTCACGTCTTTCCTCAAGTGAGGTGCCCAGAATTGGATGCAATACTCCAGCTGAGGCCGAACTAGTGTCTTATACAAGTTCAACATAACTTCCTTGCTCTTGCTCTTGTACTCTATGCCCCTATTAATAATGCCCAGGATACTGTATGCTTTATTAACCGCTCTCTCAACCTGTCCTGCCACCTTCAATGACTTGTGCACATATACATCTAGGTCCCTCTGCTCCTGAACCCCCCCCCCTTTAGAATTGTACCCTTTATTCTATATTGTTTCTCCATGTTCTTCCTATCAAAATGAATCACTTCACATTTCTCTGCTTTGAATTTCATTTGCCACCTGTCTGCCCATTCCACCTACTTGTCTATGCCATTTTGAAGTTCTAAACTATCCTCCTCACAGTTCACAATGCTTCCAAGTTTCGTATCATCTGCAAACTTTGAAATTGTGCCCTGTACACCAAGGTCAATGCCTCTAATATACATCAGGAAAAGCAAGGGTGTCAACACTGATCCCTGAGGAACTCCAGTACAAATCTTTCTCCAGCCCAAAAAACATCCATTAACCACTGCTCTTTATTTCCTGTCATTCAGCCAATTTCGTATCCATGTTGCTACCGTCCCTTTTATTCCATGAGCCTCAAGTTTGCTCACAAGTCTGTTGTGTGGCACTGTATCAAATGCCTTTTGAAAGTCCATGCACACCACATCAACAGCATTGCCCTCATCAACCCTCTCTGTTACCTCCTCAAAAAATTCCAGCAAGTTAGTTAACCATGATTTTCCCTTAAGAAATCCATGCTGGCTTTCCTTAATTAACTCGCATTTGTCCATGCGACTATTGATCTTGTCCCGAATTATTTTTTCTATAAGCTTTCCCACCACCGAAGTTAAACTGACTGGCCTGTAGTTGCTGGGCTTATCTTTACACCCTTTTTTGAACAAGGGTGTAATGTTTGCAATTCTCCAGTCCTCTGGCACCACCCCTGAGTCTAAGGAAGGCTAAAAAATTATGGACAGTGCCTCTGCGATTTCCACCTTCACTTCTCTCAGTATCCTTGGATACATCTCACGGCCCTGGTGCTTTATCCACTCTAAGTACAGATCGCCCATCTAATACTTCTTTATCAATTTTAAACCCCTCTAGTGTCTCACTTCCCTCCTCTTTCACCGTTGCCTGGGTTGCACCTTCTTCCTTGGTAAAGACAGATGCAAAGTATTAATTTAATACCTCAGCTATGCCCTCTGCCTCCATGTGTAAATCCCTTTTCTGGTCCCTAATCGGCCCCACTCCTCCTCTTACCACCCTTTTACTATTCATATGCCTATAGAAAACTTTGAGATTTCCTTTAATGCTAGCAGCCAGTCTCTCTTCATGCTCTCTTTTTGCTCCTCTTATTTGCTTTTTCACTTCCCCTCTGAATATTCTATATTCAGCCTGGTTCTCAACAGTATTTTCTTCCTGGCATCTGTTGGAAGCACACTTTTTCTTCTTTATCGTAATCTCTACCTCTTTTGTCGTCCAGGGAGCTCTGGATTTGTTTGGCCTACTTTTCGAGGGAACATACCTTGACTGTGTCCGAACTATCTCTTCTTTTTCTTTTAATTCCAAAATATACTTTATTCATAAAAATCTGTAAAAAAAAAAAAATACATTACAAAACAGTTCCAAACAGCACCAAGTCAAAAAATACAAAGAGTGCAAAGGAGATCAGTTTCCTTCAATACAGGAGTGAGTTGCCTCACCACCCTTCCATTTCATTTTTCATGCCATATACATTTTACAGCAAACAAAAATTTTCCGGATACAGTTCGAGGGGTTTTCCATGGATCCAGCCCCTCAGTTCAGCTTGATGGGGGGACCTTACACAGTGGTCTTTCCCCATTGAGCCTTTGCTGCGGCTGCCCCAAGCTTTAGTGCGTCCCTCAGCACGTAGTCCTGGACCTTGGAATGTGCCAGTCTGCAACATTCGGTGGTGGACAACTCTTTGCGCTGGAAGACCAGCAAGTTTCAGGCAGACTAAAGGGCGTCATTCACCGAATTGATAGTCCTCCAGCAGCAGTTGATGTTTATCTCGGTGTGCATCCCTGGGAACAGCCCGTAGAGCACAGACTCCTGTGTTACAGAGCTGCTTGGGATGAACCTTGACAAAAAACACTGCATCTCTTTCCACACCTGCTTTGCAAAGACACATTCCAGAAGGAGGTGGGCAACCGTCTCTTCCCTACCACAGCCACCTCAAGGGCATTGTGCGGAGGGGGTGAGACTTTGGGCGTGCAGGAAGGATCTGACGGGGAGGGCTCTTCTCACCACCAGCCAAGCTACATATTGGTGCTTGTTTGAAAGTTCTGGTGATGAGGCATTCTGCAAATGGCTTTGGCAGTGTTCTCGGGGAATCGTCCGACAGGATCCACCATCTCCTTTTCCCGTAGGGCTTTGAGGACATTCCATGCAGACCACTGCCTGATGGATTGGTAGTTAAAGGTGTTTTTCCACAGAAACCTTTCCACGAAGGATAGGTGGTATGACACAGTCCAACTGGCTGGAGCATTCCGCAACAATGTGACCAGGCCCATCCTTCGCAACACTGGGGACAGATAGAACCTCAGCATGTAGTGACACTTGGAGTTTGTGTACTAGAGGTCTACACACAGCTTGATGCAGCCGCACACGAAGGTGGTCATCAGGATGAGGGCGATGTCGGGTACATTTTTCCCACCCTTATCCAGAGGTTTGAACATCGTGCCCCTCCAGACCCGGTCCATTTTGGATCCCCAGATGAAGCGGAAATTGCTCGGGTGACCGCCACAGCGCAGGAGTGGGGTATGGGCCAGACCTATGCCACATACAGCAACAATGTGAGCGCCTATCTCTTCTTTGAAGGTAGCCCATTGTTCATCTACCAGTTTTCCTGCCAGCTTTTGACTCTTAATTTATTCGCCCCAGCTCCATTCTTATCCCATTGAAGTTAGCCTTCCCCCAGTTAATTATTCTTACCCTGGATTGCACTTTGTCCTTTTCCATAATCAGCCTAAACCCCGATACAATGATCACTATCCTCTAAATGCTCTCCTACTGATATTTGATCCCCTTGGCATACCTCATTCCCAAGAACCAGGTCTAGCAGTGCCTCCTTTCTCGTTGGGCTAGCAACATACTGTTGTAGAAAATTTTCCTGAACACACTCTAGGAACTCTTGTTCCTCACTGCCCTTTACACTACTATTATCCCAGTCTATGTTTGCATAATTAAAGTCCCCCATTATAACTACCTGATAATTAATGCACCTCTCTGTAATTTCCTTGAAAATTTGTTCCTGCATGTCCTTCCCACTAACTGGTGGCCTATAGACAACACCGAGCAATGTAACTGCACCTTTTTGTTCCTTAGCTCTAGCCAAATTGATTCTGTCCTCGACCCCTCTGGGACATCCTTTTTCTCTAGCATTGCAATGCTCTCCTTAATCAATACCTCCACCCCTCTCTATTTTCCCTTTCCTATCTTTCCTGAGCACCTTGTATCCAGGAATATTTAACACCCAGTCCTGCCC
Organism: Heterodontus francisci; assembly: GCF_036365525.1. Classification (NCBI taxonomy): domain Eukaryota; kingdom Metazoa; phylum Chordata; class Chondrichthyes; order Heterodontiformes; family Heterodontidae; genus Heterodontus; species Heterodontus francisci. The sequence goes on along the minus strand of NC_090383.1, from coordinate 23,639,400 downwards.
TTCTTGGAACCAGGTTCCTGTTATAACCACAACATCATACTTCCACATGGCAATCTACGCCTGTACCTCACCAGTCTTATTAACCACACTCCGTGCATTTGCATACATGCTGATTAACTCTGATTCAGATTTTATTACTTTCTCCCTTACTCTGACCCCACCTAATAACTTACTGTTCCGTACTCTGTCTATTATTGTCAGTTCTTGTATCTTCCATTTTCTATTTAATTTCGATTTAGAAAACTCTCTAAACCTGCAGCCATCCCATAACCACTGTTTTAGTGATGATCATTACGGCATAGTCAGGAGATCCAAGCAGAACTCAAGTCAGAAGAATATCTAGATAAGAGGCATGAATATCTACCCTCAGCATCAATTAAATGAATCATAACAGGACTAGAACAGGTATGTATGTTTGCAGGCTGGGTTGTGTAAAATGTACAGAAAAATGTGGAGAGAGAGTTTTTTTACATGTTTCTCCCCAGTTTCTCAGTTTCCACTATGCTGTGTATCATTCCCTCGCTGAGAGGTTGAGCAGAGGACCTGTGTTCAGTATTTTTACCTCTGATACTCTTGATCTGGGATACTAGGAGATGTGATTTTTTTTTATGGGATGTGCGCATCGCTGGCACTGCATTTGTTGCCCATCTATAATTGCCTTTGAGAAGGTGGTGATGAGCCACCGTCTTGAACTGCTGCAATCCAAGTGGTGTAGCTACACCCACAATGCTGTTAGGGAGGGACTTCCAGGTTTTTGACCCAGTGGTTCCAGGTTTTTCACCCAAGTGGAGAGTATTTCATCACAGTCCTGACTCGAGCCTTGTTGATGGTGGACAGGCTTTGGAGAGGTTAGGAGTTGAGTTACTCGCTGCAGAATTCCCAGCTCTTGTAGCCACAAGTATTTATATGGCCACTCCAGTTCAATTTCTGGTCAATGGAAACTGAGAAACTGGGGAGAACATTTTTCTGTACATTTTACACAACCCAGTCTGCAAACATACATACCTATTCTAGTCCTGTTATGATTCATTTAATGAAGTGAAGGGCAGCAATATATTGCAAGTCAGGATGGTGTGTAGCTTGGAGGGGACCTTGCAGATGATGGTGTTCCCATGCATCTGCTGCCCTTGTATTTCTAGGTGGTAGAGATTGCAGGTTTGGAAGATACTGTCAAAGGAGGCTTGACGAGCTGCTGCAGTGCATCTTGTAGATGGTAGACACAGTTGCCACGTGCGCTGGTGGTGGAGGAAGTTGAAGGTGGGTGTTGAGTGCCGATCAAATGGGCTGATTTGTCCTGGATGGTGTTGAGCTTCTTGAGTGTTGTTACAGCTGCATTCATCCAGGCAAGTGGAGAGTATTCCATCACAGTCATGACTTGAGCCTTGTTGATGGTGGACAGGCTTTCGAGAGGTTAGGAGTTGAGTTACTCGCTGCAGAATTCCCAGCTCTTGTAGCCACAGTATTTATATGGCTGGTCTCGTTCAATTTCTAGTCGATGGTAACCCCCAGGATGTTGATGATGAGAGATTCGGCGATGGTAATTTTTTTTTTATTCGTTCATGGGATGTGGGTGTCGCTGGCTAAGACAGCATTTGTTGCCCATCCCTAATTGCCCTTGAGAAGGTGGTGGTGAGCCACCTTCTTGAACTGCTGCAGTCCATGTGGGATAGGTACACCCACAGTGCTGTTAGGAAGGGAGTTCCAGGATTTTGACCCAGCGACAGAGATGGAATGGTGATATAGTTCCAAGTCCACATGGTGTGTGGCTTGGAGGGGAACTTGCAGGTGGTGGTGTTCCCATGCATCTGCTGCCCATGTCCTTCTAGGTGGTAGAGGTTGCAGGTTTGGGAGGTGCTGTTTAAGGAGCCTTGGTGAGTTGCTGCAGTGCAGCTTGTAGATGGTACACACTGCCGTTGAACATCAGGGGGAGATGGTTAGTTTCTATCTTGTTGGAGATGGCCATTTCCTGGCACTTGTGTGGCATGAATGTTACTTGCCACTTATCAGCCCAACCTGAATGTTGGTCAGGTCTTGCTGCATGCAGGCACGGACTGCTTCAGTATCTGAAAAGGTGTGAATGATACTGAACACTGTGCCATCATCAGCGAACATGCCCACTTCTGACCTTATGATGCAGAGAAGGTCATTGATGAAGCAGCTGAAGATGGTAGGGCCTAGGACAGTACCCTGAGGAACCCCTGTACTGATATTCAGGTGCTGAGATGATTTGGCCTCCAACAACCACAGCCATCTTCCTTTATGCTAGGTGTGACTCCAACCACTGGAAGTTTTCCCCGATTCCCATTTTCAATTTTGTTAGAGCTCCTTGAGGCCACACTAGAGGAATGGTAGCATATTGATAATGTTACTGAATTAGTGGTTCAGAGGCCTGGATGAATGCTCCAGAACACAAGTTCAAATCCCACCACGGCAGCTGTTGGAACTTAAATTCAATTAATTAGATAAATCTGGAGTAAAATGCGAGTCTCAGTAATGGTGACCATGAAGCTACCGGATTGTCATTAAAACCCCATCTGGTTCATTACGTCCTTTAGGGAAGGAAGTCTGCCATCCTTACCCGGTCTGGCCTACACATGACTCCAGATCCACAGCAATATAGTTGACCCTTAACTGCCCTCTGAAATGACCTAGCAAGCCACTCGGTTATATCAAACTGCTACAGAAAAGTTGAAAATGAATAAAATCGGACAAAGACCAGCATTGACCTATGCACTGGAAGCAACAAAGGCACCCCTTGCCCAGTCAACCCTGCAAAGTCTGCCTTACTATTAACTGGGGACTATGCCAAAATTAGGAGACCTGACCCACAGACTATTCAAGCAACAGCCTGACATAGTCATACTCATGGAATCATACCTTACAACCATTGTCCGATTCTCCTCCATCACCGTCCTGCTGACAGGACAGACCCACCAGAGGTGGCGGCACAGTGGTATACAGTCGGAGGGAGTGGCCCTGGGAGTCCTCAACATTGACTCTGGACCTCATTACATCTCATGGCATCAGGACAACCTCTAGCAAGGAAACATCCTGCTGACCCTACCACCCACCCCGCGGCTGATGAATCAGTCCTCCTCCATGTTGAACACTACTTAGAAGAAGCACTGAGGGGTAGCAAGAGCACAGAATGTACTCTGTGTGGGGAAACTTCAATGCCCATCACCAAGAGTGGCTCAGTAGCATCACTACTAACTGAGCTGGCCAAGTCCTGAAGTCCATATCTGCTACACTGGGCCTGCGGCAAGTGGTGAGAGAACTGAGGGAAAAACGTACTTGACCTTGCCCCCGCCAATCTACCGATTGCAGATGCATCTGTTAAAGACAATATTGGTAGAATGACCACCGCACAGTCCCTGTGGAGATGAAGACCCATCCTCACACTGAGGATATCCTTAATTGTGTTGTGTAGCACTATCACCATGCTAAATGGGATAGATTCAGAACAGATCTAACAGTTCAAAATGGGGCCTCCATGAGGCGCCAAGGGCCATCAGCAGTAGCTGAATTATATTCAACCACAATCTTTAACCTCATGGCCTGACATATCCCTCATTCTACCATTGCCATTGAGCCAGGGGTACAATGCAGGACGGCATGCCAGGAGAAGTACCAGGCATACCTAAAAATGAGATGTCAACCTGGTGATGCTACAGCACAGCACTACATGCATGTTAAATAGCAGAAGCAGCATGCGATAGACAGAGTTAAGTGATCCCACAACCAACAAATCAGATCAAAGCTCTGCAGTCATGCCACATCCAGCCATGAATGGTGGTGGACAATTAAACAACTAACTGGAGGAGGAGGCTCCAAAAATATCCCCATCGTCAATGATGGGGGAGCCCAGCAAGTCAGTGCAAAAGACCAGGCTGAGGCATTTGCAACCATTTTCAGCCAGAACTGCCGAGTGGTTGATCCATCTTGGCCTCCTCCTGAGATGCCAGTCTTCAGCCAATTCAATTCACTCCACGTGATATCAAGAAATGGCTGAAGGCACTGGATACAGCTTAGGCTATGGGCCTTGACAACATCCCGGCTGTAGTACTGAAGACATGCTCAAGAACCAGCAGTGTACCTAGCCAAGCTATTCCACTACAGCTACAACACTAGCATTTACCAGACAATGTGGAAAATTACCCAGGTATGTCCTGTCCACAAAAAGCAGGACAAATCCAATCCTGTCAATTACAGTCCATCAGCCTACTCTCAATCATCAGCAAAGTGATGGAAGGTGTCATTGACAGTGCTATCAGGTGGCATTTACTCAACAATAACCTGCTTGTCACAATGGTGATGGTTAACTTGCCCTCTAATTTTAAGTTGCTTATCTCAACTGTCAATCGTGGCTCAATGGTAGCACTCTTGCCTGTGAGGCAAAAGGTGGTGGGTTCCCATCATATTTAAAAGTCTTAACCACAAAATCCAAGTTTACACTCCTTATGGATTACTGAGAGAGTGCTACACTGTTGGAGGTGCTCCTTTCAGAGAAGACATTAAAGCAAGGCTCCGTCTGCCTTCTCGGAGATGTAAAAGATCCTATGGCACTATACGAAGATCAGGGTAGTTCTCCCTGGTGTCCTAGCCAGTATTTATCCCTCAACCAACATCACTAAAACAGATTATCTGGTCATTATCTGATTGCTGTTTGTGGAATTTTACTGTGCGCAAATTAGCTACTGTGTTTCCTACATTACAACAGTGATTACATTTCATAAGTACTTAATTGGCTATAAAGCACTTTGGAAAATCGTGAGAACTTGAAAGGCTTTATATGAATGCATGTCTTTCCTTTGTTTCTCTCTCATCTTGCCTATGAGGCACAGCTCCTGCTCCCTCGACCCCTTTTCAATAATCTCCTGGGCCCAGTGCTAGTTAACACTGTAAATGAATCGCTCCCCTCAAATACTGTTTCCCCCTCCCTTTCAAAGCCAGTCATCATTCTTTTCTCTTCAATGCCTCCATCCTGACAAACAACTGCATTATCTACATCATCTACAACCTCCCTTTCCTCTGTGAATATGATGGTGTCTCCTGAATCTGTGTCTTCTGCAATTCCCTGTTTGAATCCTTCCCAACAGGTTTCTGCTGTTCTACACTACCGGAATGACCTTCACAGTCATCAATAACATCCTTTGTGATCGTAGATCCCGCCTCATCTTCCTTGACCTCTCTGCAGCCTTCGCTATAATTGCCTCTTCTCTGTCGTCCAGCTTGGAGGGACTGCTCTCACTTATGATCATAGCCAGAACATCTGTAGCAATAGCCTCTCTTCTCCTGTACCGTGCTTGCCCCCATCCCCCAAAATCTCATCTCTGGAACCCTCCCTAAGGATCTCGTTTAGTTCGTTCCTCTTCCTCCTGCCCCTTGGCACCATCATCTGCAGACGGTGTCAGCTTTCTATGTGTATGCTGATGGCACCCAGATTTACCTCTTCACCACCTCCCACAATCTCTCTAGTCCATCTGTGCTGTCACATTACTTGTCTGACATTCATTTTCCTTAGGTATCTCACCTGCATGAAATTTTGTTTTCTATGTGAAGGTGCTACATAAATGCAAGTTGATTGATTGTTGTCCCTTTACTAAATAAAATTAGGACGATTCCTCATTAGCTCAGATTGGGAACATATGTGAAGAACTGAAGCAGTTGATTTAGATTCAGGATCTTATCCAGTTTTTATTTTTAGAAACTACATGACATTAATTGTTGTAGAAACAAGAAAATACAATTCAGCACATTAGCTCAGTCATTCATCCAGTTCCAGTTTTGGAACCAAATCTGCTTATTTTTGACCTTTTAAAGTCCAAATCCCTTTACTCCCTGCTGAAATTGAAACCTGTGAAGTTCCCCTTTGAATGCTTCCAGTAGATCACAGTTGTTCAGTTGATCTGGTTGTGTGGATATTGAGGCATTTTCTGACTGATTCTTACAAACAACAAAAACTAAAATTCATTTGTTTGTTATAGGTCTTATAAATGCTTGCCGTAGTGCCATGAGCATTTATTATTTATTGATGCATCAAAATAATAGCACCTGATCTGGCTTAAATCTGAATTTTTGCAGCTTAACAATGGTGTGTTGATGCTGTACTAAACAAAGTCTAGCTTGTTTAGGTTGATTTTTACTGCCTGTAAATATATGCTACTGCTCAGCTGGGAAACAAAAGACCAGAAAAAAATCAGTGTTTGCTATTGAAAAGATGCCAGTGGTCTTCTGTAAAACTGGATCAGAACAATCAGGTCAAATGTGCTGATAGTACCATACTCCTTGTCATCTGGTTTAATTACAAGACAGTAGCTAAATCCTTTCTTTTTAAAACAGAACCAATCTTTGTAATTTATTTTCTCGTGCAAACTTCTTCAGCCTGGAGAGTAAGATGATCTGGATCTTGGTTGTTTCAGTGACCTGATGGAATCGCGATGATTTTGCAAGCAGGGCACACTGTGCGGTGTCAATTTTTCCATTCGCTGAGGCAAACCAATTTGGTTTAGTACTGTCGTCTGTACAGCAGCCTGGGGTATGCATTGATGAAAGTCACCCAAATGAGGAAAGTGACTTTTTAGGATTCCTTTTTTTGTATTCATTGCTGTGAGGGATTTGAGTGCACGAGGAATGGAACACCTTTTATTTTGGTACCCAATGGCAGCAACATAAAGTTTAAGATCAAATATAATGCAATGTCAAACTCCCTCCACTTTCCTTCAATAGCATGCCACTTCAGAAGACTGTCTCCTCCTCCTGTTGTGATATTTTCCCATACCACCTGTTCTGCGGCCTCGAGGGGTGAAATGTTCTATTTGCTGCCAAGATTTTTGTTGTGCCCAGTGGAACTGTATGGAAACTACCCAAACTAATTTCCTGGAGGATGTTTGCAGTTGGTAGCCAGAGGAGACTGCAGTCAGCACTGGATTTAAGCCAAGATTCCAGAGGTCAAAGGCTGTTGTACCACTCAATTTGGATTTGTGGTTTAAATCCAACCTAAACTGATGTGAGGAAAAATGGCTTTTGAGTGATAGATAGCCCTGGTGTTTGAACTGTTGACTTTCAAATCTAAAATCCAGTTCTCCATTGTTCACGTTATTGGGCAATCACTCCCAGGTGCATTCACAGATCAGCCAGTTATGTGCGTGTTGTTCAGGGCAGTGGTGAAATACCTATGTTACAATCAGGAGTGTGAATCCAGGGCTGCTTGCTGCATGAATTTACCTGTGGTAATATAAAATTTTCAGATTTCAGATAATTTTACTGCAGCATGGTGTATCCTACAGTGAGAAGGAAGAAAAGCTCACTGAAGGCCCTTTTGATCTGCCGCAGGTATACTTCCTCTCAGCTATTTGTGCAGTCATAGAGTATAATCACAGCTGTGGCTGAAGCAGAGATCGTGGTCCTGTAGTGAGAAAGGGGAAAATAGGATTAAAATGAAGTATTAAGATAATTCCTACAATTTGAGTCTACTAGTTACTAAATTCTATAATCAGCAGTCACATTTATTTCGTAAAAAATGTATTTCTTCAGTGAAAGGCAGTGGTCTGTATAGAACACTAATCCACTCTATGTTTACTGATAGGCACACCGTTCCTGCCAGTCTATGGAAGGAAGCTCAGGGAAAGGACCAGACATGGTATGAAGGAACCTTAGCATCAGGCTACCCTATCATTCTTTATTTCCACGGTAATGCAGGCACCAGGTAAGGAGCGGGATAATATTTTTAAACCATGAATGTTCACTTCTTTTTAATTTTGTCCTTGAACACAGCCTCCTGTTGCTACATTTAATTTTCCAACCAGAGGAGGAAAGGAATGAGTAGGATAGAATCTTTTTGATTAACCAGGGCCATGCAAGAAAGGGATAAAAATGACTGTGTTGATGCTATATACATTTAATTAACACTTTTAACACCAGAAAACATCAAGGTGGTTGCATGAGGTATTAGGACAGGTGACCAAAAGCTTGGTCAAAGAGGTAGGTTTTAAGGAGTGGCTTAAAGGAAAAGCGAGAGGTTTAGGGAGGGAATTGCAGAGCTTGGGACCTTGGCTGCTGATGGCATGACTGCCAATGGTGGAGTGAAGACAACTGGGATGTGCAGGAGGCCAGAATTGGAGGAGCATAGAGATTTCGGAGGGTTGTAGGGCTGGAGGAGGTTACATAGATATGGAGGGGCGATGCCATGAAGGGAATTGAAAGCAAGGATGAGAATTTTAAAATTGCAGTAATACTTGCACAACACACTTAATAAATATAACATAACAAACCTTGTTTTAAAAACTGCAGATGCAATTCACTATTCTTAGAGTCAAAAAATAGGAACAACCATGGGAAGATTTCCTGATTATTATTTATAGCTAAATCATAAATGTGGCGTAAAAAAAAGTTTACCATTACATTACAAATAACAAACAATAGAAAGCTTCCCCACAGAGTAGCAAGATTTTGTCTTTTATGCAGGAGAGAGAAGAGAACTTGACGTTTTTTTAAAGAAACCTTTATTCAGCAACTTGTAGTTCAGCTGAGTCCAAAGAAAATAATCCATCATAACTTGTAGTTGGTAAGAAGAATGGTATGGAGTTAGTCATGGGATCAGTCAATTGCAATAGTGAAGTTTCTCTCGGTACATTCAGCACCTATACTACTTCTAGTTCTAATCTGTTTCATGGAGTGAGATGGGTTTCTACCATGTAAGTCTTAGTCCTTAGCAATATAAATGCATCATTTATTCAAGTTGCACTTACAGATAGATAGATCTGTTATTCTATATTGGATAATCACCTAGGGGCATTGTTCCATTAAAAACTTCATGCTGTGCAAAAGCTCCCCCACTGTGTAATGTACAAGTCCTGTTTTTGAACTTTCCATTATTTAACGTAAGAAATAGGAGCAGGAGTACGCCATATGGCCCCTTGAGCCTGCTCCACCATTCAGTACAATCACGGCTGATCTGATTTTGGCCTTAACTCCATTTTCCTGTCTAACCCCCATAACCATTTACTCCCTTGCAGATCAAAAATTTGTCTAGCCCAGCCTTGAATATATTCAATGATCCAGCCTCCACTTCTCTCTGGGGTAAAGAATTCCAACGATTAACGACCCTCTGAAAAGAAACTCCTCCTGATCTCTTTCTTAAATGGGTGACCCCTTATTTTGAAACTGTGCCCCCCAATTCTGGATTTCCCCCACGAGGGGAAACATCTTCCCAGCAGCTACCCTGTCAAACCCCTTAGGATCTTATATGTTTCAGTAAGATCACCTCTGATTCTTCTAAACTTCAATGAGTATAGGCCTAACCCACTCAACCTTTTCTCATAAAACAACCCCTTCAGCCCCGAATCAACCTAGTAAACCTTCTCTGAATTGCCTCTAATGAAAGTATATCCCTCCTTTAAATAAGGAGACCAAAACTGTATGCAGTACTCTAGGTGTGCTCTCACCAATACCCTCTACAGTTGTAGCAAGACTTTCCTACTTTTATACTCCATCCTCCTTGCAATAAAGGTCAACATTCCATTTGCCTTCCTAATTACTTGTTATACCTGCATGCTTACTTTGTGATTCATATTCAAGGACACCCAGATATCTCTGTACTGCAAAATTCTGCAGTCTCACTCCTCCCATTTAAATAATCTGCTTTTCTACTTTTCCACCAAAGTGGGCAACCCCATTTCCTACATTATACTCCATCTGCTAAATTTTTGCCCACTCACTTAACCTATCTATATCCCTTTGCAGACTCTGTGTCCGCTTCACAACTTGCTTTCCTATCTTTGTATCGTCCGCAAATTTGGCTACAATACACTTCGTTGCTTCATCCAAGTCATCAATATAGATCGTAAATAGTGGAGGCCCCAGCACCGATCCCTGTAGCACCCCACTAGTTACAGTTTGCCAACCTGAAAATGACCCATTTATCCCGACTCTCTTTACTGTTAGTTAGGCAATCCTCTACCCATGCTAATATATTACCCCCAACACCATGAGCTCTTATCTTGTACAGTAATCTTTTATGTGGCACCTTATTGAATTCCTTTTGGAAATCTAAATGCGCTACAGCTACAGGTTCCCCTTTTCCACCCTGCTCATTAACATCCTCAAAAAAACTCTAAATAAATTTGTCAAACACGATTTTCCTTTCACAAAACCATGTTGACTTTGCTTGATTGTATTATGATTTTCCTAAATGTTCTGCTGCTACTTTCTTTTCTGCACAGTGGCGCAGTGGTTAGCACCGCAGCCTCACAGCTCCAGCGACCCGGGTTCAATTCTGGGTACTGCCTGTGTGGAGTTTGCAAGTTCTCCCTGTGTCTGCGTGGGTTTCCTCCGGGTGCTCCGGTTTCCTCCCACATGCCAAAGACTTGCTGGTTGATAGGTTAATTGGCCATTATAAATTGCCCCTAGTATAGGTAGGTGTAAGGGAAATATAGGGACAGGTGAGGATGTGGTATGAATATGGAATTAGTGTAGGATTAGTATAAATGGGTGGTTGATGGTCGGCACAGACTCAGTGGGCCGAAGGGCCTGTTTCAGTGCTGTATCTCTAAACTAAACTAAACTAAACTAATGGATTCCAACATTTTCCCCAATGACAGATGTTAGGCTAACTGCTTATAGTTTTCTGCTTTCTGGCTCTCTCCTTCTTGAAGAGAGGTGTTACATTTATGGTTTTCCAATCTGCTGAAATTTTGGAAGATTGCAACCAATGCATCTATTATCTCTGCAGCCACTTCTTTTAAGACCCTAAAATTCATGCCATCAGGTCCAGGGGACTTGTCAGCCTTTAGTCCCATTAGTTTTCCTAGTACTTTTTCTCTAGTGATAGGAGGGAGGAAATTAAAACTTTTTGCCCCTTGATTTTCTACTATTCTTGAGATTTTTTTGTGTCTTCCATGAAGACAGATTCAAAATACTTGTTCAAAGTCTTTGCCATTTCCTTGTTTCCCATTATAATTTCTCCAGTCTTATCTGTTGTATATTGTTGTAGCGTAGATAGAGCATTGTTCACAAAGGTCCTGTGGTCTTAGTATGGCTAAAGAATAACTCATTTATTAAATATATATTACTATTTACGCTCTGCACAAGCCTGTCCAGTTAGCATCCCTCATGCTGTTTCTAGCTTCTTCCAAGCCTGTTACCCATGTGACTGTTACATCATCAACACTAAAGTGGGGGGGGGGGGGTTCTCACTGTCTCAAACATTAACCCTTTCAGACCCTTATACTACATCTCCAGGTTTTTACATTTTGACTTTACATCCTACCCCATCTCCCCCAAGTCTGACATCACAGATTCAATCTGTCTGGAGGCTTCACAACTCTCCCCGATCATGTTCTCGTCAGACTTGGAAGATCAGTAATCTTTCTTGAAAGTCTTGATCGACGACTTGGATGGCCTTGATTAAGGTTTGTAGTATCCTTTTGTCTCTGGATCACCATCTGGTTCGTCCAGATAAATGATTGAGTTTGCTTTTGAGGATCGGGGTAATGTTTCTCTTATTTCATCATATAGTACCCTCTGCAGTGCATATTAGATACGATGTGATAATTTTTATCTTTTTGGATGAAAACACTTTCCCGCTCTAGGTCTTGTTCCATATCTTCTAGCCTTCCTTTAGCGTAGGTAAGTTTCTGGCACAAAATCTTATTGTAATTGTGAGCTTGTAGTTTCCTATAGGGCTTCTCTTTATCTTGGACTTTTTGGTAGTCTTTGTCTAGCCCCAGAAGTAGTTTGAGACAGAATGGGAAGTTTTTGTCTTCCTGCACATCAACAGCTCAGAAGTTGATAGTCCACACAACAACGGTGTAGATCAATAATATAAAAGTGAGGTTGGAAAATCTTCATTCTTCAACAACTTTATGGTTCTTGCTTCTCTTTTGGCTTCACTGTTCGAATGAGGATATCATGGTGAGCTCATGAGATGTTCAATTCCCCATTTTCTCACAAACAGTGAAGTATTAATTTGCAAACTGTGGTCCATTGTCTGACGTAACTTCATCAGGGATACCATGCGTTGCAAAGTTCTCCTGCAAAGCAAAAACAACAGATTCTGTTATTATGGAGTACAACCTTTTCACTTTAATCCATCTTGAGAAATAAATTGATTATGATCATGTAGGATTTTCCTTTGTGCATAAATAAATCCATCTCTGGATGTTCCTACAGTCTGGTTGGAAATTGTGTCATAATCAGAGGTTCTCTCTGCTTTGACCTATGTATTGCACTTCAGGATCATGTTTTCTATATCTTTGGATATTCCTAGCCACCACACGGATGACTGAGCCTGTGCTCTGCACTTCATTATGCCCATGTGGCCCTGATGCAGATGTTCCAAGATATCCAATCTGAGTGAGCTCGGAATGACCAGCCTGTTATTAAACACCAGCAAGTATCAATGATAATGAAGTGTTTTTTATATTCACGGAAAATTTTCATTATGTTACCACTAGGATGTTCCTGTGCCATCTCTGTGTGCAGTACTGCCCTATCGGAATACTTACGTCACCACTCTTTCAGGTGTGACAAATTTCTTGCAGTTTCTGCATTCTTGCCGGCCATTGTTGTGCAGTATATTTTAACTATGACTCTCGTCCATAAAGCTCACATCCTGTGTAGTTGGATGGTCTGCCATTGCTCTTAATAGTGCATCAGCAGAAGTTTGCATCTTTCCCCGAACATGTATGGTCTCGTATGTATATCTTGTCAATCTTAACCGGAATCTCTGAATTCTTGGAGGCATTTTTGTGATCTCCTTATCATCCAGTAAGGAAACTAAAGGTTTGTGATCTGTCTCAATGACGACTTTCAATCCAATAATGTAATCAGGGAACTTCTTGCAAGCGCACGTGACTGCGAGTATATCTTTTTCAATAACAGCATACATTGTCTCAGTCTCAGACAAAGCTCCAGATGCATAGTAGACAACCATCAGGCAGTTGTTGGAAAAGGACTGCCCCTAACCCTGTGGATGATGTGTCTGCAGCAATCGTTGTTGGTAGATTAGGGTTATAGTGTGCTAAGATGTCAGGTGATATGAGCTCTTGATGTGAACTCCAGCACCACGCTTGATTTTTTTTCAAGAGTTGTCTTAATGGCTCTGTTACCTGCACTAACTGAGGTAAAAAAAAAATTGTCTAACTGCTTCACCATTCCAAGGAATCTTTAATCTGTTGGACAGAAGTGGGAATAGGGAATTCACTAATGGCTCTCGTCTTTTGTAGGTCTGCCATTATGCCCTTACTACTGCTTATTATGTGTCCCAAGGAACGAATTGATGTTTGACAATCACACTTCATTAAGTGTCAGCCCTTCTTCTTGAAGACGATGCAGAACTGTTCGAACCCTCTAGTCATGTTCTTCTACAGATTGCCCATGTACTAGGATGTCGTTCATAATACAAATAACACCTTTCAGACATTGTAAAAATGTTTGACGTGGTTTGTTGGAAAATTTCTGGTGCCGAAGTTATAGTGAATAGTAGTGATTGAAACTAAATGTTGTCAGTAATCTTGACTTCTCATCCAAAGGAACCTGCCAAAAGCCACCATGTGTCAAATTTAGTAAACATTATGCTTTTGGATAATTTTGCCAAGCTTTCGTCTACTGAGGGCATTGGATAAATTTCTCTCCCCACCTCTTTGTTAAGCTGCATTAAATTCACACAGATAAGAGTTCCGTTTGGTTTTAAAACCATAGTCGAACACCACTCTGTTGGTTTCGTAACAGGAGAACTGACTCCCATCCTGGTCATCTCTTTCAGCTGATTTTGAACTTGGTTCATCAACAGCTATGGTATTTTTGAGTGTAAAGATACATCTTTTAGCGTAATTTTATACTCTCTCTTCAGCCTTCCTAGACACAAAAACTGTCTTGGATAGTCTGCTTGAAAGAGACTGTTTGACTCTGGCTGTTTGATTTCAGCCACCTTTGAGTAGATGTAGAACTAAGCATGCTTTTCTGCTTAACAGGGAAAGTTCTTGGTTTTCCAGAAGGTACAGGGTTTCAATAATCTGTCTTCCTCTATATTGGAATTGCTTGAAGCTTACCTGTCACCTTCAGTTGCATCCCTCCTGGACCATGCAACTGTGTGCCCACTGATTGTAACCAATGTCTCGCCAACCATGGCTCTTGGTCTGACAAGACTGTGACACTTGCACCTGTGTCCAACTTGAAGTTAGTAATGTGTCCATTAACATAGATGTCTGCAGTCCAAAATTGTTGATAGAGGACATCTCCTGGTTTATTTTCCTTTGGAAGTTGTTCCACTTCATTCATGGCTTTGTTTTGTAAATTTGAGAGAAGGTCTTGCTCTGGCACATCTTTCTGTAGTGGCCTGTCGTTTTGCAATTAAAGCATTCTGCTTTATTAGTAGGACACTGATCACGTCTGTGATTCTTTCTGGCTCCGTAGTGCTGGCACGGTTTCACTGTGTCTTGCGCCTTCTGGTCTGAGTGTACCTTCTTATCCGGAGACTGCTTTTCCATCCTGAGCTTCAGGAACTGAAAAGTCATCGAATGTTTTCTGATCCAAGGCCTCATTTCAGCCCGCAGAATGGCTGTTTTGTCTTCAGACTTCTGCCTGTCGCACCATCTGATTTACTTTTGAACATGAGGTCATTTTTTGACTGTAAGAGATCTGCTAAAGACTCATCAGCTATTTCCACTGCTTTTCAGTCCCTGATAACTCATACTTCAGTTCTCCATATTTGCAGAGCTCAGCCAATCTGTACAAATTGTTAATGAAAACATCCACGGATTTGTCTATCTTCTGGACTCTCATTAAAGTTTGCTGTTTCCTGAATCTTATCACTTCTTAAATTAAAATGTTTGTCGAATGCTTGTAACTCAAACTTGTTTGAAGCTTCATTTATGCCCTGCTTTGAGATCATGTCATCAGCAATTGCACCCATGGAGTATAATAGAGTATTAACTTGCTCAGCTTCTGATTTAGTATGTAGCTGAGAAGCTATTCTAAATCTTAGAAATCTATTTCTCCACAACCGACCAATTCTGTATTGGATTGAGTCCTTATGAATTCTGGGAGATTTCAGGCATCGTATATTTCAAATCCATTCTTTGCTGGACTTTTTTTGGGTGTTCCCCTTTAAGTTTTTTGTTGCTTTAATGGAGATGTCCCGGCTCTTATCAGAGGTTTCCTGCTCTTTATGGGAGTTCCCACTCTTTGCTTTTGCTTAGCGGTCTGCTCGAGTAATGGCTTCCAACTTTGGACCCACCCTTTGTAAGGGATCAACTTTTCTCCCCATTTCGCGGGCCCAGTGCACCTTTCTACAATGATTGTACCTTTTTCAAAAGGCTTCTCACCCAATCCCTGACTGTCGCTCGGTACTGTAACTCCCAGCCCGATCACTGGGCCTGGATTCTTCATGCAGACCACCACGTTTCTGTGGTGCATCTGAATGTCTGCACAGCTGACTCACTGACTGTCAGTGTCTTACATCTATGGAGCAGCTCTGGAGCTCTTCGCAGTCTCCCCACAAGATCTGCTATCTTCTTGGCGCAATTGTACGAGGTGAGGTAATCTTTGGTTGTTTTCACTGGTGTTGTAGTGCAGATTGAGTGTTGTTCACATTACCAGGTCTAAAGTAGCCTGTTCCCTGGTTGGTATTAGAACATATTGCTCTAAGAAACTGTCTCTAATACACTCCATGAACTCGCCCTCAACGCCACATTTGCCAATTTGATTTGTCCAATTGCTGACAATACAAAGGTAGGAAAGCAAGTTGTAAGGAGGACACAGAGTCTGCAAAGGGATATAGATAAGAAGTGAGTGGGCAGACATTTAGCAGGTGAAGTGTAATGTGGGAAAATAGGTTGTCCACTTGGTAAGAATAGAAAAGCAGAATATTATTTAAATGGAGAGAGACTGCAGAATGCTGTGGTACAGAGGGATCTGGGTGTCCTCGTACATGAATCAAAATTAGCATGCAGGTACAGCAAGTAATTAGGAATGCAAATGGAATGTTGGCCTTTATTGCAAAGAGGATGGAGTATAAAAGTAGGAAAGTCTGCTACAACTGTAGAAGGTATTGGCGAGACCACTGCATACAGTTTTGGTCTCCTTACTTGAGGGATATATTTTCATTGGAGGCAGTTCAGAGAAGGTTTACTAGGTTGATTCTGGGCCTGAAGGGGTTGTCTTATGAGGAAGGGTTGAGCTGTTTAGGCCTATACTCATTGGAGTTTAGAAGAATGAGAGGTGGTGTTATTGAAACAGAAGATTCTGAGGGGGTTTGACAGGGAGATGCTGAGAAGATGTTTCTCCTTGTGAGAAAGTCTAGAAATGGGGGACACAGTTTCAAAATAAGGGGTCTCCCATTTGGAGGAATTTCTTCTGAGTTGTTCGGAGGCTGAGTCATTGAATATATTCAAGGCTAAGTTAGACAAAATTTTGATCTACAAGGGAGTAAATGGTTATGGGGGCTGACAGGAAAGTGGAGTTAAGGTCACAATCAGATCAACCATGATCCTATTGAATGTCAGAGCAGGTTTGAGGGCCGAATGGCCTATTCCTGCTCAATTGATATGAATATTAAAATCACTCATTATTGCAGTATCCTTCTTACAAGCATCCATTATTTCTTCAGTTGTACTCCGTCCTACAGTGTGGCTACTGTTAGGGGGCATATAAACTACTTCCAGCAGTGACTTCTTTTGTTTGCTATTTATTATCTCCCCCCAAACTGATTCTACATTTTGATATTCTGAGCCAAGATCACTTCTCACTACTGTACTGATCTCATCCTTGATTAACAGAGCTACCCCACCTCCTTTTCCTTTTTCTTCCTATCCTTCCGAAATGACACATAACTTTGAATATTCAGTTTCCAGCCTTGGTCACTCTGTAAACGCGTCTCTTTGATGGCTATCATATCATACCCATTTATTACTATTTGTGCTATCAATTCATCCATCTTGTTATGAATGCTGTATGCATTCAGATAAAGAGCATATAATCCTGACTTTTTACCAATTTTCCCTACTTTGACCCTATTTGTTGGTGCACTCTTATTTTTGTACACTCTGTCCCTTCCTGTCACACTCTCGTTATCATTACCCATATCTCTGCCCTCCACTATTGCCTGTTCTTCCTCTAACTTTCCAAATCTCCCCTCATGTGAACCCTCCTCCCCCACTATTTAGTTTAAAGCCCTCATTATATGATTCGCCAGGACACTGGTCCCAGGGCGGTTCAAGTGAAGTCTGTCCCAACAGTACATCTCCCACTTTCCCCCGTACTGGTGTCAGTGCCCCATGAATCAAAACCCATTTCTCCCACACCAATCTTTGTGCCACACACTCAATTGATTTTATTTACCCTATGCCAACTTGCTTGTGGCTCAGGTAGTAATCCAGAGATTACCTTTATCGTTCTTTTTTAAATTTAGCCCCGAGCTGCACATACTCCCTTAGCAGAACCTCACTCTTAGTCCTACTTATGTTGTTTCTATCCACATGGAGCACGACAACTGGATTCTTCCCCTCCCACTCCAAGTTCCTCTTCAGCCCCAAGGGGATGTCCTTAACCCTGGCACCAGGCAGGCAACACAGCCTACAGGACTCATGCTCTCAGCTACAGTGAAAAGTGTCTAGCCCCCTAAACATACTGTCCCTACTACGACATTCCTTTTTATTCCCCCCACCTGAATGGCCCCCTGTACCACAGTGCTATGGTCAGTTTGCTCATCCTCCCTGCAGCCCCTGCTCTCATCCACACAGGCTGCAAGAACCTCAAACCTGTTGGATAAGTACAAGGACAGAGGCTCCTCCAGTGCTACCCCCTGGATCCCCATACCTGCCTCACTCATAATCACACCCTTCAAATCTGAAGCACCTAATCTAAGGGGTGTGACTGCCTCCTGAAAGAAAGTGTCCAGGTAACTTTCTCCCTCCCTGATGCAGCAGTGTCCAAAGCTTGGACTCCAGTTCATCAACTCTGAGCCAAAGTTCCTTGAGCTGCAGATGTGGTTGCAGTGGATCACACTGGTGTCCACCAGCTCCCACATGCTGCAGCTGCAACACATCACCTGCCCTGCCACCTTTATTGTATTTTGTTTAACTAATTAGGATTTCAAGTTTACCAGTTTACAGAAAATAAAAGAAACCTTAAAGCTACCAACCAATCACCTACCTGCTTACATAATTAATGTCACTGGACTTCAGCTCTCACTATGTCCCGCTCCCTCTTTTGGACTACTCCTTGTTCTGTATAAGTCTAGGACAGCACCTCCTCCCTTACTGTGCCAAAGTCCCACACTCACCAAATCCCTAACTTAAGCACTCTGTCAAAGCAGGACTCCATCAACCTGAACTTCATGTTAGCTACTTTGTGCATTCATAGAAGCTTGCTGCTGTATTTATGCTAACAAACATTCCTGACTTAGCCCTTGCCTACTAGGTAACCAGTTCTAACTAGTCACCTAATTAACTCTGCAGCTACTACAAATTATCATTAACACTGAACGAAACTACAAATTAAGGTTTTATTTAAGCTGAATGCTAAATGCAAATAGATGGAATTTAGAACAAAATCAATCCTTAAATTACCCAAATTCACCAAATTCCTGACTTAAGCACTCTGTGGAAGCAGGACTCAGTTGAACTGGACTTCATGCTATTTGCTTCATCATTTTCCTGCCTGCTTCCCACATCCCTTGAGTCCCCGTGAGACCAAAAATCTGTCTTCTCTCCGCCTTAAATATATGCGACAACAGAGCATCCACAACCCTCTGGGGTATAGAATTTCAAAGATTCATAACCCTTTGAGTGAATAAGTTGCTTCTCATGTCAGTCCTTATCCTGAGGCTCTGCCCTTGTGTTCTAGATTCCCGAGCCAGGGTAAACAACCTCTCAGTGTCTACCCTTTCAAGCCAATTCAGAATCTTGTAAATTCCAGAGAATATAGGTTCTATTTAGTCAGCCTCTAATCATAGGACAACCCTCTCATCCCAGGAACCAATCTAGTGAACCTGCGCAGTACTATCTCCAATGCAAGTATATCCCTCCTTAAATATGGAGACTAAAACTGCACAGGTGTGGTCTCACCAAAGCCCTGTACAATTGTAGCAAGTCTTCCTTTTCTTGTATTCTAATCCCCTTACAATAAAAGCCAACATGCCATTTGCCTCCCTGATTGCTTGCTGTACCTGCATGCTAACTTTTTGTATTCCTTGTACGATTGTACCCAAGCCTGTTTGAACATCAACATTAGAAGTATCACACCTTTAAAAAAAAATTCTGCTTTTCTGTTCTTACTATCAACATGAGTAACCTCAGACTTCCCCACCTTATTGCCCATTCGCTTAACCTGTCTATATCTCTTTGCAGGCTCTTTTGTGTCCTCCTCACAGCTTTCATTCACACCTAGCTTTGTATTGTCAGCAAACTTAGATGTATTACTCAGTCTCTTCGTCTAAGCCGTTAATATAGATTGTATGTAGCTGAGGTCCCAGCACTGATCCTTGCGGCGCTCCACTAGTTACAGCCTGCCAACTTGAAAATGCCCTGTTTTTTCCTACTCTCCGCTTCCTGTCCGTTAACCAATTCCCTATCTGTGCTAATATATTGCCCCCAACTCTGTGTGCCCTCATCTTGCATGTTAACCTGTTATGTGGCACCTTATCAAATGCCTTTTGGAAATCCAAGTATGCAGCATCTAGTGGTTCCCTTTTATTTACCCTACTCATTCTTTCCTAGTTATTATCACCACTGAATCTGCAGAATAAATTTGTTGGGTGTACTTAAAAAACAAAAGTTTACAGTCTTGGTCTTCAATTTTGTAGTGAGATTGCCTTTTGCAAAGTCACTGATTTTGCCAGTATAGTATCAGACTTGTGATTTTGATCAATCAAACCCATTTCGATAATTAAATGGCTAGTTTCATTTTTTAAACGTTTATTAACATTGTCCTTGTGAGGAAGTATCATTCAATTAACAACTTTTTTTGTAAAAGTCTTTAAAACGTTGCTGAAATGTGTCTCCTGTTTTTCATTATTACTGCCATGTGAGTAACAGCATTGCAGCTCTTAAGATATTGCATTTTTAACTACATTTAAAAAATGGCTCCTCTTGTTATTAAGGTTACTGACCCCTGGACCAGGGCAAAAGAGGCATGCTCTTCATAAGATCTAATCAACCTCCTGTAGCATTAATCACAAGTCTATCAGAACTTCCTGTTTAGAGACTGGTACTGCCCAATGCTGATTCTTACTCTGTAACCAGAGGGTTGAAGACGGTGATTCCAGTGGCTTCATCTAGTTCAATTGTCTGAGGTTCAACTGCAGTGCTGATCCAAATTTGATAGGATTTTTCTAATGAAAGTGTGGCCATTCTTCTCTGGGCAGCTGTTCATGTTCGTGTTTTACCCCGGAATGTGTCGGGTAGATTAGACAACTCAGGTTTGCAGATCTTATACGATTTGTCATTCCATTTTTTGTATATGGAGGGAGAATCTGTTATGTCGGGGAGAGTATCAGCTTCTTTACCTCAATGCAAGCTATTCATCGCTGATGGTTTTGTTATTAGCAGGATTCCCCAAATTACACTTCTGCCAAAAATGCTAAGACGGCCAACAATACCAAATGGAATTTACTTTTTCTTTAGTTGTACCTTTTTCAAGCCCTGTGGTGTATTACCAATTTGTATATCCACTAGTTCGATGTCAATTAATGATCCAGTACACTCATCAGATTTGTGCTGTGCTCTTCTAGTACCATTTTTGCAACTGTGATAGTCTGCATTTATAACCAATAGCTGTGATTGTCCTTTTCCCTTTTAATTTCTGTTTGTCGGAGCCTCTTTTATTTAAAACAGGCCCAAGAGGGCCCAAACTGTCATGAAATGCAATTTATTTTATCAAACTGTCTGTAATCTGAGAGTTTAATCTGTTATCCAGAATTGAGGTCTGCACGAATCTTCCTGTTCCTCTGTAACAACGATAATTATTTTTTGAAGTGGTGATTTACATTTCTTCATAGAAATGAATATCTGGGTAATGTTGCAAAAGATTTCTTTTTTTAAAAATTTGTTTTGTTTTTAAACAAAAACTATCTTCATTTTTCTGCAAAATTGCTCCATTTGTTAGTTAGCATTCATTTAGTATGACCGTACTGGAAGGTTTTAGTCGATAGCCCTGAGAAATATTTAATCTGGTGGAAGTTTTTTATTATAATGATGGTGAGCACTTTTATATTGTAATTTTTTTTATTAGTAATCAGCTTGATACCTTTTAAAAATGTAAGAGAGGCTAACTCAAATTATTTAAATTTAAACTGAGATTGAAAATGACAAACCGGTAAAACTAAATAGATTGAAATCAAAAAAAATCAGGGAATTGATTTTATTTGAAATTTGTTCTAATTTGCCACTTTTTTTTATTTGTCTGCAGAGGTGGGGATCACAGGGTTCAGCTGTATAAGGTAGGAGTTCTTTTAAATTTTGATATGGGGGTGGAGAGATATTGTTAGTGTGTGCTATTCCTGCCACCCCAGTTAAAAGCAACCAGAAGGGGTCATTTAGCATTATTTCTGTTCATCCTTTTGTTCAACTCCATTTGAATCTCTTGGGGTTAAGCATCTTGCCTGACAAACTCTCCGCATGTAATATTGGAAAGAGTTTTTGCGGTGGTGCTTTACATCTGCTGTTGCTCCCTTTTCCAATCTTTCCAAGCTAAACTTGATATCTGGCAGAGCCCCCATTTACCCATTAATAGTCAACATTTAGGATAGGCACTTTTGATATCTTCCAATCAACAGCTTCTTGGTTCCTTTTTAAGCCATGAAAAGACATAGTGCTGCACTTCAGGGTACTGACTGCTGCATCCCTAGAGTGGAGGGTAGCAGATCTTGGATGAACCCTCCAACAACAACACATTTATCTACAATTGGGTATGGTGCAGGTTTTTCAGAGTGCTGGAACAGACATTCTGAGACCACCTCCCTTGAAACCGCTCATTGATCAAAACATCAAATAAGATGGGTCTAGTAAGTCTTCCATCTACCCATATACAGATCTTGAGTTAAAGTGCATGACCCAGATAAAATCCAAAATTTGGCCATGTGCCTGCTTAGCTTGCAATTTCTGCATGAACTAGGTCAAAAGACAAAGATACTTTTGCATTAGCCAGTGATGAAACAAAACTTTTGGGTGTAGTTGTGTTTCTGTTTGACTCATGCAACAGAACGCATCCAGTTGAGTCAAATCTTCTCTTGACCTGAGAAATACGACGTAGGTCAAAAAAATACAAGTGTGTAATGTCTGGCACTATTTTAATAATATATATTGTAATATTAGTGAGAGTCATCAGGTTTCAGCTGTCCCCCAAAAAATGCAGGTTAATAAAGTAGGACCATAAGGATCACAGCATATTTTTGATCACCTATCTTGATTGCATCATGAAGGTGCAGTCTGACCCTTGACAAAAAAAATTAACTCCCAGGTGCCTGTACTTCAACTCAGAGGTGTAGTTTACTGATGACTATTCTGATTAATTATCAAAGCTTTTGTTACACTAATTGCTCAGTTACTGCTCTATATAATACAAACGTTTCATAACGCTATCTCTTCTCTGCACAAAGTCCAAACTGTGCAACACTGTGACAAAACAAGTAATGGATTGTTCTCTCAAACAATTTGCTACCAGAGATATGTTGTGTTCCTTTTTTTTCCTGTGAAAACACGAGTTATATTTTCATCTTCAGTGGTTTTATTAAGACATTCAATTTTGTAGTTGTGTGATGTGAATGTAAATATTACCAGACAATGGTGAGTTGAGGAATCCAATGTAGATAAAGATATCAAACCTCTCTTTATTTTTGTTTTTGTGCAAGGTGAGAGATATGTTAGGAAATTGATCACTTTTTAAAATAAATATTGAACACCCCATGGCTCTCAGAGCTATGGGCAGCAAATGGATTTTGCTGCAGCTGACTGATGGGAGTAATCCTATTCAGTCTTTTTTTATTCTTTCATGGAATGTGAGCGTTGCTGGCAAGGCATTTGTTGCCCATCCCTAATTATCCTTGATAACTGAGTGGCTTGCTAGGCCATTTCAGAGGGCAGCTACATTGCTGTGGGTCTGAAGTTACACATAGCCAGACCAGGCAAGGACTGCAGATTTCCTTCCCTAAATTAGTGAACCAGATGGCTTTTTACGGCAATCAGTAATAGTTTCATGGCACCATTACTGAGACTAGGTGGGGTTTGAACCCATGTCCCCAATGCCTGGGCCTCTGGATTACTAGTCCAATGACATTACCGCTACACTGTCTCTGAACGTTAAGTCATAAGCAGGAAGAATAGCATATTTTACAGTTTCATAGTTCATGGTATCCATTAAAAAGGACTTGGCACAGCACTTTGCAGCCAATGAAGTGCTTTTATGAAGTGCAGCTACTGTTGTAATGTAGGAAACATGGTGATCAATTTGCTAGGTCACATAAACAGCAATATGATAATGACCAGTTAATCTGTTTTAGTGATGTTGGTTGAAGGATAAATATTGGCCAGGAAACCAGAGGGAAATCCCCTGCTCTTCTTTGAAGTACCATCATGTGATCTTCTAGCTGAGGAAGCAGGCGGGGCCTCGGTTTCATGTCTCATCCGAAAGACAGCAACTGTGACAATGTGGAACTCCCTCAGTACTGCTCTGGAAATGTCAGTCTAGGTCATATGCTCAAGTCTCTAAAGTGACACTTGAACTCACAACCTTCTGACTCGGAGGAGAGAGTGCTACTGCTGAGCATGGCTAACACCAGACCAACATGTGAAAAAGCAGTAAATGTTGAGTGATATCTGTAGTCCAGCCTAAACTACTGAGTTCCATTTATGGTTTACTAATAATTCAAAAGCTCTAATAAAATATTAATATTGTCCCTTCTTTCAAACAATATCAAATTAGATTTAATTAAATTGCTTCCATTAAAATTATGGGCTAAATGAATTGTACCCTCACTTGAATACTATTAATATGTATGTTTCTACCAATGGGTTAATGATGTTGCCTGTCCTCTGTTTGCTGCTTCTCCTAGCAACAACAACTTGTGTTTTTAGCTTAGTAAAGTTCACAGAAGCTGCATAAAGAGATATTACAGCAGGTAACCAAAAGCTTAGTCAGAGATAGGTTTCAGGCAGGGTCTTAAAGGAGGAGAGAGGTGGAGAGGACAGAAATTCAAGAGCTTGGGATCTAGACAGCAGAAAGCATGACTGCCAATGGTGGAGCGATGAAAATCGGCGATGCATAAGAGGCCAGAATCGGAGGAGGGCAAACAATAACATTACTCCAGCATCAATAATGCAAGTGAAAAGACTGTTAAAGAAGAAAAGGTTTCCTAATCATTTTTTAAAAACTTTTTATTTGTGCTATAGATGCTAAGTTACTATTTCCATAGTATACTTTTGCATTCTTTGTCAGAGAGAGGGGAAAACATGAAATAATAAACAACGAGCAAAAGAGGAAACAAGAAAGTCATATAAATGCAGCTTTATTCTATACTGAAGGACGCACATCTATTTTAATCCTGTTGGGAGCAGAAGTCACCTTTTCGCTGCCAGTTTACATCAATCTGAAGTTGGGGTGAAAGCAAAGTTCCAGATATGCATCTCTCCTGCAAGCACAAAGTGCTGTTTATAGGCTTGCCCCAGCTAGTGCCTTTGGATGATTGAAAACAGCTGACGAAATGGTCACCTCTTCTGCATTGTTTTGCTACTCTGATGGCTCAGCTATTAATCTGGAAGATTCCAGGTTTGATCCTTGCCCTGTGTTATGCTTCTTGAACCTATCTAGGTGGCAGTAGGAGCAGTACGCTTAGCTGCAACATCACAGTTAGGAAACAAATCTTGTAGTTATAAATCTCAACTAGACTTTTGCATTTTTTTTCAAAAAGCACTTAAGTACTTATAACAGTGGCTTTTAAAAAAAAAAACAGACAGGGGTCTCATCACATTCTGACTGTTAGCACTTGGGAAAAGTTAACTGTGAAGCTTATATGATCAAAAGGATTGAGGTCCAGACTGTCTTGCACCTATATAGACAGGTGGAGCTGAGTGATTTTTTTTTTAAAGGGAAATGAATCAAAATACAGTAAGATCTAATTCAGGTTTACTGTACATGTACGTAAATGCATGGAGTATGGTAAATAAGGTTGGTGAACTACAGCGCAAATAGCCACATAGGAATATGATGTTGTGGTGATAACCAAGACCAGGCTCAAAAAGTGACAGGACTGAGTACTGAATATCCTTAGATACAAGGTAATCAGGAAAGATAGGGAAGGAACAAAAGGAGGAAGGGTGGGGGGGCGGGTGGATGCCAGTATTGATTAAGGAGAATATTAAAGGGTTGGAGAGAGAGGATGTCCTCGAGTAGTCAAGAAGAGAATCTATTTGGTAAGAATTAAGAAACAATAGAGGTGCCATTACACTACTGAGTGTATTCTATAGGCCACCAACTCGTGGGGATGATATAGAGGAGCAAATGCACTGGGAAATTAAAGGAGTGCAAGAACTATAGAGTGGTAATAATGGGGGGACTTTAATTATCCTAATATTAACTGGGATAGCAATAGTGTTCAGGGCAGTGAGGGATAAGAGTTTCTGAAATGTGTTCAGGAGAATTTTTTTGATTACGTTTCTGACCCAACAAGGAAACAAGGCTGGATCTGGTTCTGGGAAATGAGGTCGATCAAGTGTCAGTAGGGGAACATTTTGGGACCAGTGATCATAGTACCATAAGGTTTAGATTAGCTGTGGAAAAAAGACGAGCAGCAATCTAGAGTAAAAATACTTAATTGGGGGAGGGCCAACTTCAGTGGGTTGAGAGCGGATCTGTCCCGTGTAAATTTGAATGAAAAATTGACAGGCAATAGAACAATGGGCTCCCTTTAAAGAGGATAAGGCTCAGGTACAGTTGAGGTACATTCCCTCAAGGGGGAAAGGTAGGGCAGCCAAAACCAGATCTTCTTGGATGACGAAAGAGATGGAGAGTACAATGAAGCAGAAAAGGGAGCATATGACAGATATTAGGTTGATAATATAAATGACACGGATGATAGAAGGGTCAGAGGGGCTGTGAAAAAGGAAAAAGAGAGGCACCGAGAGATAGTATAAGAGACCGACAACTAACATAAAGTGGAATTCACAAGTCTTCCACAGGCAGATAAATATTAAAAGGGTACTAAGAGGAGGGGTAGGGCCAATTAGGGACCAAAAGAGGATCTATGCATGGAGGCAGAGGGCATGGCTGAAGTACTAAATGAGTACTTAGCATCAGTCCTTACCAAGGAAGAAGATGCTGCCAAAGATATAGTGAAAGAGGAGGTAATTGATATACTGAAAGGACTAAAAATTGATAAAGAGGAGGTATTAGAAAGGCTGGCTGTACTTAAAGTTGATAAGTCACCAGGGCCAGATGGGATGCATCTGACAATGCTGAGGGCAGTAAGGGCAGAAATTGCAGAGACACTGGTCATAATTTTCCAATCCTCCTTTGATATGGGTGTGGTGCCAGAAGACTGGAAAGTTGCAGAAGTTACACCCATGTTCAAAAAAGGGTTTAAGGATAAACCCAGTGTTGGAGAAAATCCAGATTGTGCCCAATTGCTGAACAAATCCTCCGGACTCAGACGTTGAGAACAAACACTTTATTGCATGATATCATGGGGGAGCACACCTTACCTAAAGGCGGTTCAGTGCTGCTCCCAAAGAGCTACAGATCGCCGTGGACTTATATAGTATAAAAGAGGCAGAGCTAACAGTTTCACAATTAGATAAGCACCCACAAGACTGCCTACGTAACGGTGCACCATGCAGGGTCCAAGGTCAGCAAAACATCAGTTTCAACAATAACAAGCTAGTTCCTTAATTCAATGCCCACTCTGGCCGTAACGTCTGATTGTGGTTAGCTGCTCTGTCTACAATTTATGACCGTTGGTTGTGGTTAGATTAGCTACAAGCTGTCTCCTGCTTTTCTGCTTCTACAAAGTTAAGTAATAATTAGCAAAGCTAAGAAAATTTCTCCAACACCCAGCAACTACAGGCCAGTTAGTTTAACCTCGATGGTGGGAAAGCTTTTAGAAGCAATAATCCGGGGCAAAAATTAACAGTCACTTGGATAAGGGTGGATTAACTAAAGAAAGCCAGCATGGATTTATTAAAGGTAGAATGTGTTTAACCAACTTGATTGAGTTTTTTGATGAGGTAATAGAGGGTAAGGTGGTTGCTATGGTGTATATGGACTTCCAAAAGGCGTTTGATAAAGTGCCACTTAATAGGCTTGTCAGCAAAGTTGAAGTCCGTGGAATATCCATGGCAGCATGGACATGAAGTTAACTGAGTGATTGCAAACAGAGAGTAGTGGTAAACAGTTCTTTTTGGACTGGAGGAATGGATACCGTGGTGTTGCCCAGGGGTCAGTACTAGGACCACTGCTTTTCTTGATATATTAATGGCCTAGACATGGGTGTACAGGGCACAATTTCAAAATTTACAGATGACACAAAACTTGGAAGTATCATGAACTGTGAGGAGGATAGTGATAAACTTCAAGAGGACATAGGCTGGTGGAATGGACAGACACATGGCAGATGAAATTTAATGCAGAGAAATGTGAAGTGATACATTTTGGTAGGAAGAACAAGGCGAAGCAATATAAACTAAAGGGTACAATAGGGGGTACAAAAACAGCGAGATCTGTGGGTATATGCGAACAAATCGTTGAAGGTGACAGGGCAAGTTGAAAAAGTGGTTAAAGAGGCATAGCGAATCCTGGGCTTTATAAATAAAGACATAGAGTACAAAAGCAAGGAAGTTATGATGAAACTTTATAAACACTAGTTCAGCCTCAACTGAAGTATTGTGCCCAATTCCGGGCATCAAACTTTGGGAAGAATATGAAGGCCTTAGAGAGGGTGCAGAAAAGATTTACAAGAATGGTTACATGGATGAGGGACTTCAGTTATGAGAATAGATTGGAGAAGTTGGAGCTGTTATTCCTTAGAGAAGAGAGGGTTGAGAGGAGATTTGATAGAGGTGTTCAAAATCATGAGGGGTCTAGACAGAATAGATGGGGAAAAGCTCTTCCCTTTGGTGGAGGGGTGGAGAACCGGAGGACATAATTTTAAGGTAATTGGCAAAAGAACCAAAGGCGAAATGAAAAAGCATTCTTTTATGCATCAAGTGGTTAGAATCTGAAATGCACTGCCTGAGAGTGTGGTGGAAGCTGTGTAATTTATGGTTTTCAAAAGGGAATTGGATAATCATCTGAAGATAACAAAAAATCTGCAGGGTTATGGGGAAAGGGAGGGGACTAGCTGAATTACTCTTGCAGAAAGCCGGCGCGGACTGGCCTCCTTCTGAGCTGTAACCATTTTATGATTCTATCCCGCTTCTGATCCCTATCCATTGACACAAAGTATGCAAGACAGACGTAAAAAAAAAAAAATTCCATGGCACTTTTCGAAGGGGAGTTCTCCCTGGTGTCGCGGCCAATATTTGTCCCTCAATGAATGTTACTGAAATAGATGATCTGGTTATTATCTCATTGCTGTTTGTGGGACCTTGCTGTGTGAAAATTGGCTGTTGAGTTTCCTACATTACAGCAGTGACCTCCTTAAAACGTAACTGAATTCACTGTAAAACGCTTCGGGGTGTCCTGAGGTTGTGAAAGGCACTGTATGACCTCAAGTTCTTCCTTTAAGTATGGACAGCCAGTCAAAGTAGAATTGGGCTGGCCACTTGCATTATGTTTTGCACTACAGAAACATCCTAATGTATGTGGATTGACAAGCAAATGAAGAATGCCATTATGTTTTATGTATGCAATCCTGCATTACTGAAATGTAGTTTATTTTCTTGCCCTCTTTCTCCCCTGTTCTTCTCTGATTTGGACCTCAGAGCCATCAAAAATATATGTTGATTAGTGTGAAGCTGCAGCTTTAATGGGAGCTGGAACACTTGTGTGACACTTGCAATACAGCAACAAAACTCGAAAAGGGATAGTTTTTGTTATTTTCCTTTTTGTTATTTTTAATGAATTCATAAGTGTCTAGCAGCGACATGTTTATGAATTTGTTAAATAATACACAGAAGACAATAGTAGAATTTTTTTTTTCTTATGTGATGACCTGTTCCCAATAAATCTATGTGGGGAACAAACTATACTTAACAAAAGAGGATATCGTATACTTATTTATGTGCTCCCATATTTGAATAGTTGAAGTCAAGAATACACGAGGTACTTCTCAAAATGAAAATGCGTTTATTATTTACTTGTACACTGTGGAAGTCGAACAGAGATTCTATTGTTATCATTGCCCCGAGTTAAATATATTTATTCATATTCTGTGAAGATTCAAATACTGAACTTATTTGTCCTTCCATCTCTACATCCTTGATTTTGTTTTCTCCCCATTTATAGGTCCTGAGCTCACAAGGCTACCATGTAGTCGCATTCGATTATAGGGGTAAGTAGGTCTGCAGCTCTGTTCATCTAGACTAAAAGCAATTTTGAAAAGTGTATTTACTTGCATGCCTGCCGATACAGATCTAACAAATAATACTGTGCTGGCGTGTTGATCTCTACAAGTAATGGGTGGTACAAAAATAAATAGTACGGGCAGTGTTAAAGGTTCAAAACAAATTTGTTTTAAAAGCATGCTGCATGAAGATACAAGAATAGCCAGAATTACGTAATTGTACAGATTCTACTGCATAAGCAGAACTGCCAGAATAATTGAGCTTGAATCACTGCTGTCTGCAGTTTCATTATGTCTCATGATTCGTGATGGGGCGTGTTTGCATGCAAACTCAGTCTCAGTTTGATTTAGAACATGCACAGGACAAAAATCTAAGTTTCTTCTCTTGTTTAAGAGAATACAAGCAAACATGCTTGTTTTCTCTGAAAGGGATAGTTTTTGTTATTTTCCTTTTTGTTATTTTTAATGATTTGTAAGAGTCTAGCAGCAACATGTTTATGAATTTGTTAAATAATACACAGAGGACAGTAGTTGATTTTTTTTTTCTTATTTGATGACCTGATCCCAATAAATCTATGTGGGGGACAAGATATACTTAACAAAATAGGAAATCATATACTTTTTTTTAATGTGCTCCCATATTTGAATAATTTAAAGTTATGGATACAGGAGGTACTTCTCAAAATGAAAATGCATTTGTTGTTCACCTCTCACTCCTAATTTCAGTATTTTCCCTTCATACTCGTTTATATTTGCCCTCTATGAGACACATTCTCTTTTCTATTAACAACCACACCATACTACAGAATGGCATGATACACAGCTGAATTGTCCATTTGCAAGGTTCTTTATCTTGACTTTGTTGTTAATGATGTGACTCCCTTTCAGTGGAAAGGAGATACAATTGTAAAGTTAATTACTTCTGGTCACTCTTGCTCATCTATGTTGCTATCTGCAGAATAGCATTGACTAAGATTTGGGACCAGGTCACCTGCCTTTATTTTCGATGGGGTGTGTAGCTTGAGGGATCCAACAAGAATTGCTGGTTAGTTTTAAACCTGTAGTGGGTGTATATTGTGAAAATTGTCAAGGTCTTTGAGAATTCAAGGAGTTAATGGGGCTTTATTGTACCATGCAATTGAAATGAAATGAAATTTCTTGGTTGTAAAACTGAATTAAAATATTTTGTCATTTCATTGAATTTCCTTGAAACTGCTTCTCAAATCTCAGTCAAGGGAGGGATATAACTGTATGCGTTTGTAGTATTTAAAATTCTCATCCTCTTGTTCAAATCCATGGCCTTGCCTCACCCTATCTCTATACTCTCCTCCAGCCCTACAACTCTTTAACAGCTCTGTGTTCCTCCAATCCTCTTGTTTCTCCCCCACTCCCTTTGCCCTCAATTGGTAGCTGTACCTTCAACCATCTAAGCCCTAAGGTCTGGAATTCCCATAAACTTGTTTGCCGCTCTGCTGCTCTTTCCTCCTTAAAGGCCCTTCTTAAAACCTGCCTCCAATGAAGCTTTTGGCCACCACTGCCAGTATCTTTTCCTTTGGCTTGGTGTGAATTCTTTTGTCTGATTATGCTTCTGCAAAGCATCTTAGGAAGGTTTGCTTTAGTAAAGGTACTATCTAAAATCCACCTGTAGTATTTAGTACATGACATTAGTTAAAATGATTTAAAGGTTGTGCTTTAGTGATTTTGTTAACACGATGATTTAACTGCCTGTGGGTGTGACTTCCTGAAAAGAGGTGGTTGCCCATTTTTGGAAATTAAGAAAAGTTGCACTGTGCACATTTGAAAAAGAGAAAATTGTGTTAGTTTTAGTTTTTTGTTTAGCTGTATGGCATAACTTTGGAAACTATTTGTTGGTACTCTCAAACTGCATTGGATTATTTACCCCTTCCCACCATCCCCTATAACAATGAAATTACTTTGACGCCACTCCCCCCCCACCCACCACCGCACTGAAAGACTTACCTGTTCCCCACTCCCAACGATGTTCCGCCTCGGATCCCCATCTGGGAAGGCGAAGGCGCAGGTCTGATTAATTCATTAATTCTAATGGATTTAAATATGTTACTGGGTGTCCTGTTGCCGAGCGGCGGGGGGCACCACCATGATGCCTCGCCGCAGGCAGCAATCTCTGGCCAGGCCTTCCCAGCGTCGAGGCCCGTGGCGGGCCTCTGCTGGAGGCATTTTCCGGCCGCCCCCCCACCACCACGATCCCCAACGTCGGGGAGGTCTGTAACGTTCGCCCCCTAATGTCATCCTGGCAACTAATGTAAAACAGACCACGAATCAAACCTTTGTCGCATGGCTTGTGGACCAAATGGTCTATTGTACACCACTTTTACTTTTATCAACTTTATTTTTAGGGGCACCTTACAAATGAATGCTCTGAGCTGCCATTTTATTTATGTGGAGGACTTCAAACAAAGGGAATAAAATTATATTTGTTGCGTTGAGGAATGAAAGTACTGCATGTTGTGTGCTTGTTAATAGGCACAAAATGGACTGGAGTATTTGACCGTTCTGTCTGGGACCAAGTCCAAATTGATGTGCTGAAAGTTGGTGTACGGTTTGTAGCTGAAATGACCTTTGGCAGTGTAAATTTAATTTCAAGGACATGCAGTTCCAAGCATACTACTGACCATAATTTGGGGCTAATGAGCGTCTTCCCGGAGAGTTTATAAGAAGTGCATTGTTGAGACAGAGGAGATGGAACTTTATGCAAATACACTAGATATCAACATTTAATGCAGAATGTGAAAAATATTCAATTTCTCAGCTCTCTTCATCTTGAAGCCTGCAAGAAATGAAAATCTATCATTTTAATGTCATTTGTTCAGGCACCTATTTATTTATAATTCACTAGATTGGATGAACGGTGATATTAGAGATACTGAATTGTCTTCTTCATGGTTGTTTCCCCTGAAAAGCTTCTACTAAGGCACAGGCACATTTGTTTATCTGGTAATAGCAATCTTGGATTCATTTCAGTCCACTTTCCCTGTGTCATTCTGTTCTTGCTATAAGCCTTGGTAGGTTTTGACAAATATGCACATGCTGGATGTTGATCAGCCAACACAGTGAGTTTCTTTTTGTACAGTATGTTGAAATGAACAATAGGACAGTTGCAGGAACTGAGATGATTGTAAAGTGCAGCGAAGCCTCAGTATACTCAGTGAGTCCCTTTGTACAATGAATGGATTTTTGAACCAGTGCAATTTATTATAGTTAAGTTGTACTGTTTTAGTCCATTGCAGTTTAATTCAGTGGAATCGTTCCTTATCAGTCATAAGCCTCCATTACAATGGATAATCACAGTTCTACTGCAGTTGCAATGACTATGCTGGAATTGACTTCAGTTAGAAACAAATACTTGATAAAGAATTGCTGTCATCACATTTTTTGTAATGTTTAAACTTGATAGCATTGATGTATTTAATGAGAGGCTTGATGCAAGCATAAGGGAGTAGGCAATAGAGAGATAAGGGGACAGGGTGGGAAGATATAATTAGAATGGGAGGAAAGTGACATGAAATATATAACACCAGCACAGAAAAAAAAACTTGCATTGAAATAGCACCTTCACAACTTCAGAACACCCCAAAATGCTTTACAGCCAATGAAGTACTTTTTACTGTCACTGTTGCAATGTAGGAAACAAAATAGCTAATTTACACACAGCAAGCTCCCACAAGCAGCAATATGATAATGACCAGTTAATCTGTTTTAATGAATAAATATTGGCCAGGACACCAGGGATATAATACCCCAGCTCTTTTTCAAGATAGTGCTATGGGATCTTTTATGTTCACCTGAGAGGGCAGACGAGACTTCCGTTTAACTCATCTGAAAGATGGCACCTCCGATAGTGCAGCACTCCCGCAGTACTGCACTGGAGTGTCAGGGTAGACTTTTATTCTCAGGTCTCTGAAGTGGGATGAATCCATAAACATCAGACTCAGAAGAGTGAGTGCTGTCAGTTAAGCTACAGCTGACACTATAGATCAGCTGTGTTGTAGCTTATATTCTATGTATGTAACCTTTAAACTCCATTGACAAGCTGACACTGAACCCTAGTGTACAGTATAAACAAAGAATATTCCAATTCAGGTAGTATTACAACACTTCTCAACGATGCACTGTAACAACATTTCTTGCAAAGCTTGGTTTGTGGATTGAACCTGAGTCATCAATTGCTGAGGAGATGGGCTGCAGCACCAGCAGTAATTCATTTTGATACATTTTGCATTTTTGTCACATCGGTTCAAAGGGTTATATCGTGAAAATAGTAGTAGGATTGCAGTAGGGCCTTTTCCTGGAGTATAATGTGGGAAAATGTGAACTTGTTCACTTTGGTAGGAAGAATAGAAAAGCAGCATATTATTTAAATGGAGAAAAATTGCAGAACTCTGCGGTCTAGAGGGATCTGGGTGTCCTGGTTCAGGATTCACACAAAGTTAGTATGCAGGTAAAGCAAGTGATTAGAAAGGCAAATGGAATATTGTCATTTATTGCAAGGGGAATGGAATACAAAAGTAGGGAAGTTTAGCTACAGTTGTACAGGGTGTTGATGAGACCGCATCTGGAGTACTGTGTACAGTTTTGGACTCCTTATTTGAGAAAGGATAGAATTGCATTAGAAGCAGTTTAAAGAAGGTTCACTCGACTGATTCCAGGGATGGAAGGGTTATCTTATGAAGACAGGTTGGGCCTGTATCCATTGGAGTTTAGAAGAATGAGTATTGATCTTGTTGAAACATATGAGATCATGAGGGGACTTGACAGGGTGGATGCTGAAAGGATGTTTCCCCTTATGGGAGACACTAGAGCTACGGAACACAGTTTAAATATTAGGGGTATCCCATTTAAGACGCAGATGAGAATTTTTTTCTCTGAGGGTCGTTAGTCTGTGGAATCCTCTTTCCCAGTGTCATTGAATATTTTTAAGACTGAGTTAGATAGATTTTTGATTGACAAGGAAGTCAAAGGTTATAGCAGATAGACAGGAAAGTAGAGTTGAGGCCGCAATCAGATTAGCCATAATCTTATCAAATGGTGGAGCAGGCTCAAGGGGCCAAATGGCCTGCTCCTAATTCATATGTTCATATGTACCTCCCTCCTCCAACAGCCCAGTCAAACAACCTCCACTCCCCCCCCCCCCCCCCCACAACCCAGCTTCAATATTTCTATATCTAATAAATAAAGCATTTAAAAAAATTTTTTTTTATCCAGCTTCAATATTTTTATAACTAATAAATAAAAGTGTTCAAAAAAGGTAAAAACGTTTTTATGTCCCCAATGATTTTTCTCCCAGATTGCTCATAGCAAGAGATTAAGTTTTAATTCCTGGAGATTCTTGGGCACTCTTGAAGGGTTGGCAACCCTTGTGGTTGTTGTAATATCTAGGTACTTAACGGCAGCAATAATATTCAAAATATTCTGTTCTTATTTAATTTTTGAGAAATTCTGAAGCAGGAACTACCAGTAAGGTGATGATTCAACAGTTGGAACCAATATCACACATGCTGACACAGCTGACTGAGTCATCAGGTGCCATGGCTCCATACCCCACAATTCATTTGTAAAGGTTTGCATATTTTTTCAGAATCCATGACTTCAAGAAATAGTTTTTCTTTATCTGACCGTGTGTTAGACTTTAAATAAACATAGAATCATACAGCATTGAAAGAGAACATTTAGCCCATTGTGCCCATGTTTTCTCTTGGAAGAGTACTGGGGGTGTATGTACATAAATCTTTGACGGTGGCAGGACAAGTTGAGAAAACTGTTTCAAAAAGCATATGGGATCCTTGGCTCTCTGAAAACCTTGCTGCCGTGGTTAACTAATGAATTTAGCAAGTTAATTGTGCATATTTGTGAAAATGATTGACTTTCATAAGTGAACATGAGCTAATTTAAAGAAAAACCTGATTTCAGTTGTCAGGTTGGGAAGGTTTGATGGTTTGATTGTAAATTGTCTTTCCATTTTTCTCTGGTTCATTTAAATTATTGTAAGTTTTGTTTTGTTTCTTGGGGGGGTGTATCCTGATTGGAAAACCTATTAGCTTTACTAGCTGTAACAGTGGCAGTTTCCATAGCCTCCTCATTAGTTGGTTAGCCCTACGCAGAGGAAAAGCTTTAGGGATCCCATAACCCATCAATTTGAGGGTGAGGTGGGTGGGGGCAGTGGTCACCCACGCCAACACCCACCAGACATAAGTATGTCAACCCAGAATTTGGTCTCATCTCCACTCGCTGTGACTGTCTGGAGTGGGGTTCAAACCGTTCACTTATTGACTCAAACAGGAATGTTATCATTAACCTAAAGGCTCATTCCTATAATAGGAATGAGTGAATGTGTTACAAAACAGTAACATATTGGAATGTCATTGCATCCTTGAGATATGTTTCAATGTGCACTTTTGTTATATATACAAAATTGAGTTTGAGGATGACTTATCTTGTTAAACCCTTTGTTTGTTGGTATTAGTTGACACAACAGACAGGAACCGGCAGTTCTGGCTTCCACTGATGGGCTGTTTTGCTACATTATAGAATCACAGAAGGAGGCCATTCAACTCATCATGCTTGCCCCACTTTTTGAAAAAGCTAGCAAATAATTTTGGGCACCTTTATCTCCCCTTAAGCTAATCTGTTCTAAGGAGAATAACCCCAGTTACTCTTGTCTCTCCAAGTAACTGGAGTCTTTCATCTCTGGTACCATTCTAGTAAATCATCTCTGCACCTCTCTGAAGCCTTGACATCCTTCCTAAAGTGTGGTACCCAGAATTAACCACAATATGCTAGCTGGGGCTTAACCAGTGTTCCATAAGGTTTAGCAGAACTTCCTTGCTTTTGTATTTTATGCTTCATTTTATATAGCTGAGGATTCTTTTTAAACAGCCTCAACTTGTTCTGCCACCTTCAAAATTTGTGTACATATACCCCTACGTCTCTCTGGTCTCTTTAAAATTGTACTGTTTAGTTTATATTGCCACTTCTTATTCGTCCTACCAAAATGGCTCACTTCACACCGCGCTGCATTAAATTCCATCTCTCGTGTCTACCTGTTTTGCTATGATCTCCTGAAGTCTGTTACTATCCTCCTCATTGTTTACTACAATACAATTCCAAGTTTCTTCTCACCTGGAAACCTTGAAATTATGCCCTATGTACCCATGTCCAGTTCATTAATATATATATATCTAAAAGAGCAGTGGTCCCAGCAACAACTCCCGAAGGACACAACTGCATACTTCCCTCCAGTCTGAAAAGCAAACGTTCACCTCGCTTCACTTCTGTCCCTTAGCCAATTACGTATCCAACTTTGCTAACATGTTGATTATGTGGCACTTTACCTTTTGAAAGTCAACCGCAATACCTTCATCCACCGTCTCCTTTACCTCATCAAAAAACTTCCCTTCTGACAATCTTACCAGCAACTAAATACTAACATAAACAGAGAATGCTGGAAATATTCAGGTCAGGCATCATCTGTGGGGGATTGGAGTTGACTTGTCGTCAGAATTAGTAAGCAGTATTTGAAACACTAATTCAATAAAATGATGAGCAGCGTTAACTAATCTAGATAGGAAAATAATTGATAGTAACACAAATAATTACAGTTCAAGTTAATGAAATACTCCCTTTTGCAAAATGGGGACCATGGATGAGCATGGGTCAGTTTTAAATAGTGAAGTAGAGTAATCTGGTGCTTAAGGGGTTATGGAGAATCTTGTGGAACTTTTCCTTTCAATAACTAAGATAATTAAGTGGAATAGAATCTGGGATATTATCAAGTGGTATGAATTCTTGGGAAGGAACAGGCTTGATTGGCCAAAAAGCCTTTTCTTATTTCACTTTTCTTGTGCTATTATTCCCAGTGCTCTGATCCTCCTGTCTTGCCCCTACCCTACTCCAGCATTTCAATCTCCTTACCTTCCAGTGCCCACCCATCCCAGCCTCCACCTGCGCCTTCAAACTAGAAGAAAAATCAGTAGGCTGAGTTGAAGAAAATGATTAGGGATGTAGGTGGAGACTATGGGTTAAGGTGGAGAATTTGGAGGCATACCAGACACCTGGGTACCTGGATTATCCAGGCAAATGCTAATGATCACAGCATATGCGACTGTAGTAGAATGTGATCACTACGTAAAGATTTAAAATATTTCATGCCACTCACGTGTTCGAGCATTGCTGTATCTTGCCAATAATTATCCCTCAACCCCTTAATCAACATCACAAAACAGATTATCTGATCATTATCTCATTGCTGTTTGTGGGACCTTGTTGCGTTTCCCTACATTACTTCAGTAACTACATTTCAGAAATACTTAATTGGTTGTAAAGTGTTTTGGGACATTCTGAGGTTGTGAAGAGTGCTATATAAATGCAAGATGTTTCTTTCTGTTTATAAGTAACCACAGTCCACCAGAGAGTAGGAGATATTGGAGTTCATTTTGAATTTTAGCAGGGTAGTAAATGGGCAAGGAGAGTCCAGGGTTAGTGGGGCAGGCAGGAAAGTGAAGTTAAGGCCACAATCAGGTCAACCATGACTTTATTGAATGGTGGAACAGGCTCGAGGGGCCAAATGACCTACTCCTACTCCTATTTCTTATACTCCTATGTGCCGTTGTCCAAAGACTTCAGCTGAAATCTGAATATTTCCTATGTTGACAATGGTGAGCAGTGTATTTTAACAAGATAATACTTTGCCAGGAAATCATAAAGGAAGGAAAGCAAATGGTTGATAGTTGGACATAGGCCGCAATACCACATTTGCTTTATTTTTTGAGTTTGTCCAGTCAGTTGAGGCAGAACTTCAGATTGCTGTCAGTATCGCATGATTGCAGCCAGAGCTGCACAGTTAGTACTTTCAGTGCTGACTCCAGTATTAATAGCCTTTCACTATTACTGTTTTCTTCATGCTTCTTCTTTGCATATCCGCTTGTAAGCAAAAAAAAATTTCTCGCCACGCCATGCATCCTTCCAGGTGGAAAGGGAAAGCTGGCGACCTGCTTGCCTATGTTCTTCTATCATTTTGATTTTTCTTACTTCCTACATGAGAAGTGCCTAGCCTCTTAAGATGGGTTAACTTGCAGCATGGTGGAGTGCCACTCTGTGGTGCTTGACATTAGAACTCTCAATACATTGAATCGCTATACTGTGTTTTCTTTTATACGTTAATTTAATTGCTGAGCAGTAATAAACTGACTAACTGCACTATAGGTTATGTGAATGTAGATTTTACCTTTTGAACTTCTCTGTGCCATAACCTTATGATCTGAGCCATAGATGCTAAATGGCAATGAAGTGCTTTGTCTGAAGGGGGGGGAAACAGCAGAGGCCTTTATCAACTTGCAGCATTCAGGGAAATGGAGAGAGAGCGTTTTTCTTTTCTACTTGTATTTATAGAGTGTCTTGCATAATCTGAGGACGTCCCAAATCATCATCTGCTTTAGGTGTTTGGTTGAGTGATAAATATTGGCCTGAACACCAGGAGAAACTCCCTTGCTCTTTGAACAGTACTGTGGGATCTTTTACACCACCTGAAAGGGCAGACACTTCTGACAATGCTGCACTGAAATGTTAGTCTACATTTTGTACAAAGGGTTTCAACATTGTCCTTTCTTCTCCTCCATTCAGAGTCCAAATTCTTCCCAGACTGATGAATGAAAGTTGTCTTTATTCCTGCCATTTGAAAGATTCCAAAATGGCATGAGTTTGGGACAATCTTAATGTTGTGCGTAGCAAGCGTAAGTTTATAAAGATATCATTGCACTGTAGGAAATTAAAATGTTACTGGCACAGAAGGAGCATTGCTTTGAGGTGGGAGTTGAAGCAGATTGTTGATTCCTGTGCTATATCTGGTCCGTGAGCATTTGATGCTGAACACTGGGAAAACTAATATGTTAGAATGTACAGTACAGAAACGGACCATTCAGTCCAACAGGTCTGTGCTGGCATTTATGCTGCACACAAGCCTCCTCCCACCGTTCTTCTTCTAACTCTATCTGCAAAACCTTTTTCTCCTTTCTCCTTTATGTATTTATCTAACTTTCCTTTATAAATTTAAATAATAAATAAATAAAAATGCGTCCATGCTATTCGCCTCAACTACTCATTGCGGTAATGAGTTTCATGTTCGAACTGCTCTCTGGCTAAAGAAGCTTCTTCTGGTTTCCTTATTGGATTTATTAGTGACTGTCTTGTGACCATAACTAGGCATCATAAATACATTATTTCTACATCTACCCTTTTGAACTTTACTCAGCAGTGATATTCATTTTAATGATTAAATCATTTATTTTGTTGACTCTCCTTGTCATATGCCACCTAGCTGCCAATCAGAGAGTGAAATAAATGGAGTCAGATTAACAAAATTTAAATGGGGGCTATAGTGGTGCACGTGTTAGATTTATTAAAAAGTGATGCAAGTGTGTAATTGGGTTAGTCTGTAGGACTGATGATGTACAGTCACTTCTTAATAGACAGAATGTGAATATGCTAATCAAATTGTCCTCCTTTTAATTTGACTTTCTTTCCTTGTGTAAAGTGTGAAATAGTATATCTCATCTTCAGGAACCATTCATCACCACAAAACTTCCCTCTAGATTTAAAGGCTCCTACCAATACTGATGAAATAATCTCATATTACAAATATTATGTCACAAGGATAATAGAAAATTCCGCACGAGTAGAGACCATTTGGCTAATAGTACAAGCTGCACGTCAAAGTTGTCCACTCTAAATCCATTTCCTTACTCTTTCATTGCATTCTTAAGTATTTTTCCTCATCAGATATTTATCTGATGCCCTCTTAATTGGCTTGATTGACTCAGCTTTGATTGCCACTTACTAACACTTCCATATCCCAATAATTCACCTTGTGAAAAAATTCCTTGGGCTTACTGTTTGCATTTACAATACCAATCCTAACCTAAGGCCGTTCACCCTCTAGTAGAATTAATTTTTCATTATTTACGATTATTAAGCTGGTCAAAGCTTTGAGTAATTCTGTTTGAACTCTTCCCCCACCCCCCAACAACTCCCCCCACAAATCTCTGCTGTCGAGAGCATAACCTTAGTTTTCAGGTCTGTCGTAATTATATCTTTTCATCTCTTGGTCTTGTGCTAGTAAATCTACTTAGTATTTTTTCTCTGGTTCCAAAGTATGTTTTACAGCACAGTGGCTGAAGCAATGTATTCTAAAGAGAGAAGTTGCATTTTCAATAGTGCCGTTCATTACCTTAAAATGTTGCAAAGTGCTTCACAGCCATTTAAGTACTTTTGAAGTGTAATCATATTTGTGATGTAGGAGATGGGGCAGCCAATTTGTCCACTAAGCTCCCATAAACCGTAACAAAATAAATTACCAGATCATCTATTTTAGGTGTTGCTTGTTGGATAAATGTTGGCTAGGAAACTGGGTGAAATTCCCTGTTCGACGAATAAAGCTGAAGGATCTAGTACATCTGCTTGAGAAAACAGGCAGGGACTCAACTTAACATTCCCCCTGAAAGACTGCAACTCCCACAGTGCAGCATTGTGTCAACCTAGAATATGTTCTCCAAGTCTCTGGAGTGGGGCTTGAATCTGCGAGGTGTGAGTGCTACCCCTGAGCCACGACTGATAGATTCTTCATCTGCAGATCATCTTCTCTTTGCTTTTGCATTCAATGATCATATGAAACCCAGAATTCTATCCTTATTCACCCCAAAGTATTTTGCTTGATCTGTTACCTAATTGTATTTTCCATATATCTGGCCAGTCCAAACACCTGACTGTCCTCTTGCAATCGCATGCATTGTCCTTACAATTCAGTATAATTAGTACAACTTCAACGGAGAACATAAAAGGTCCACCCATACATCACTGGGAACATTTTTTTCCCCAAAAATGTACTTAATTCATAAAAATCTGTATTAAAAAAATTACAAAACAGTTCCAATTTGACATTCCAGAAAGTGCAAAAGAAATCAGTTCATTCCGATACAGAAAGTGAGTTGCCTCACAATTCTTTCCATTCCATTTTATATGCAATTGTACATTTACATTACACAACAATGTGTATTTTGGTGCATATTTTGGTGTATACAGCCCGAGGGGGTTTACACAGGTTCCAGATCCTCCTTTTTACTATGGCAGGAGGACCTTACACAGTGGCCTTTGCCCGTTGAGCCTTTGCGGCAACTGCCCGAAGCTTTAGTGCAGCCCTCAGCACAAAGTCTTGGACCTTGGAATGTGCCAGTCTACAACACTCTGTCGTGAACGACTCTTTGCTCTGGAAGACCAGCAAGTTTCGGGCAGACCAAAGAGTGTCTTTCACCAAATTGATGGTCCTCCAGCAACAGTTGGTGTTTATCGTGGTATACGTCCCTGGGAACAACCCAAAGAGCACAGACTCCTGTGTTACAGAACTGCTTGGAATGAACCTTGACGGAAAGCATTGCATCTCTTTCCACACCAGCTTTGCAAAGGCACATTCCATAAGGAGGTAGGCAACAGTCTCTTCTCCACCACAGGCTCCTCGAGGGCAGCGTGCGATAAAGGCCTGCTACCCGACCCGAATCCAACGGGACCCAACGACATATGTCGGGTTCGGGTCGAGTTGCACTTCTGGGTCCGGCATTTGGGCTCAGGCCAGGGCAGATCAGACACTCTCTATCACAGGTAAGTGGCTCCAATGTTAATTTAATTTTTGGACTAGAAAGGTGGTTTTGTAACAGTTATTTTAACCTTGTGCAGCTCAGCAACAAAGTGAAAAACAGAAGGTAAGTTGACTAATATTTGGGTTAGACGCTGCAAAAAATAGAAGGACTCGGAGCAGCTCGGGCTCGAGTCGGATGTGGTTCTGTTGAGCTTGGGTCGGGTTTTTTTTTTGCAGACCTGAGCAGGCCTTTAGCGTGCGGAAGCAGTGAGACACCAGGCGTGCAGGAAGGATCTGACGGGGAGGGCCCTGCTCACTACCAGCCAAGCCAAGTCTTGGTGCTTGTTTGAAAGTTCTGGTGATGAGGTAGTCTGCCAAATGGCTTTGACATCACTGGCTAACTGCACCTTGCTGGTTCAAGAAGCATGCTGAATTCTGCTTTCCTCCTTTCAGTCCTATTATCCATGTTGTTACTACCCTTTAATATCACATCTATTGTGTTCTCTTTCTCTATATGCTTGGTAGATTCCTTTAAGATCCCCATCTGAAGTTATATAATAATAGAATAAAGATAATCCTCAATTTATCGTTTGGGCCGCCTTGTATTTGGCCCATATATGGCAGTACAGTAGAAATTAAGTCAGACTTCCTGGTATGCTTCAGATGAGTTTACTTTCCCTTTGTGATCATGATGCTTGTTGGTCAGATATTTTTCTTGGTTTGACAATAACAACAACAGCTTGCATTTATGTAGCATTTTTAATGCAATAAAACCTACCTAGGCGCTTCATGGGAGCATTATCAAACAGTATTTGACACTGAGCCACATCGAGATATTAGGACAGGTGACCTAAAGCTTTATCAAGAAGTACATTTTAAGGA
Organism: Heterodontus francisci; assembly: GCF_036365525.1. Taxonomy (NCBI): domain Eukaryota; kingdom Metazoa; phylum Chordata; class Chondrichthyes; order Heterodontiformes; family Heterodontidae; genus Heterodontus; species Heterodontus francisci. The sequence continues at coordinate 23,596,366 of NC_090383.1, read as the reverse complement.
GCATCTTGAAGGAGGCGAGAGAGGTGCCGAGGTTTATGGTGAGAATTCCAGAGCTTAGGATCCAGGAAACAGAAGACATGGCCACCAGTAATGGAGTGATTAAAATAGGAAATGTGTGGGAGGCAAGGATTGCCGTGTTCTTGGAGGGTTGTAAGGCTGGAGGTGGTAACAGAGATAGGGAGGAGCAACGCCATGGAGGGATTTGAAAATAAAGAATTTTAAAATCAAGGGGTTGGAGTTCCGGGAGCAAATGTAAATCCGTGATCACAGGGCTGAATGGTGAATGAGTTAGGATGTGTGCAGCAGAGTTTTGGATGAGCTCAATTTACAAAAGGTGCAAGGTAAGAGGCCAGCCAGGAGTGCAATTCAAATGAACTTAGCTGCATCAGAGTACCTAGTGAACTCAAAATCCTTTTCAATCTTTGCTGACACCATTTGTTATTAACTGTTAAAGCTTCTGACGCATCAGACAGGTTTACACATCTTGTTTAAAAACAAAAGCTGCTGGAAAATTCAGGCAGCATCTGTGGAGAGAGATATAGAATTAATGTTTCAGGTCAATGACTTTTCATCAGAAATGGGAGATATTAGAAATGTACTGTTTTTAAGCAAGTACAGAGCCAGGGAGCAGTACTGTGTGGGTAAGGTATGTGATAGGGTGGAGAGCAGAAGTGATTAAATGACAAAGGTGATGATGGTGCAAGGCAAGAGGTGTGATAATATGACTAAAAACAAAAAATATGTGCACAGAAAGTGCAAATGGTTAAAGCAGAGGGAGGGAAACATGGAAACTATAAGCAAAGAGGACCACATTGCTGGCTGTGTACCAACTCACACCTCCTCCAGTCCCACTGGGTCTGGTGTAGCCATCTCCCATTACCAGCACTTGGTGTCTAGGAGAAATAAATCCACATTTTCTGTTTATATTTCAGATTTCTATTATCCACAGTATTTTGTTTTTATTATTCATTTGGATGCTATCTGGCTCTGGCGGCTGTTCATTTGGAAGCCTTTTCTGCGTTTTGTGTAAAAAAAAAAAGACATCCAGAAATTGACTCAGAAAAAGAAGGCCCTGCATTTTATATAGCTCCCTTCACAACTTGGGATGTCTCAAAAGTGCTTTCTACCAATGAAGTACTTTTAAAGTGCAATCACTGTTATAATGTAGGAAATATGATATTGAGATAATTCCTTTTTTTTTTAGCAGGTTTGAAAAGCTAGAGGCAGTAATATGTTAGAGAAAATAGTACACGTCTAAAACCATGGGCTGGATCTTGTGACGATGGTGGGGCTCCAGGTGGCAGGTCACAAAATTGGGGTGAATCCTGCCTTGGCCAGCTGGAGCAACCCACCCCCCGCCCCCAACCACTGTAATTCTCTGTAGGCGGGACAATTTAAAGACGGCGATCACGCCTGCAAGAACTGCTGATCAATCACAGGGCCGGCAGCTCAGCAGTTTCGGCTGTGCCAATGGGAGTGGTGGCCATCAGCAGTACTGTAGATACCTTGGACCCAGGCTCAGCACTGGAGACTCGGACCCAAGGTGAGTGAGGCAGGGATGCCAGGGCCAGACCCGCTGGCCCCGGCAAGGGGGTGGGGTTGGGATGGTGGGCTTTTAGTGAAGGGCAAGGATGGTTCAGGAAGGTGCAGGTTTTCCTGGCGGAAGCCCTGCGTTGGCAACAGATTGTCCATGGAGGAGGCCCCCCCCACTCCCAAGCCCGCAGGGAGGGAGGTCGCCTTGTTTTACTGGGTGACCTCCCTGCGTGATGGAGGCACTGCCCTCCCCCCCGCCCCCCCCCACCCTCGCAAAAAATAACCCTAAATCCTAGTGACAGCAGGAAGAGGCCCTACTGTTCCCATTAACAAATGGTACAAGGGCTTGGGGATTGAATGTTTTGGGCAAATGATGCAGGGGGAATATGAGGAAGCATTTTTTACACAGCGGGTGGTGGAAATGGAGATTATCAATGATATTTCAAGAGGAAGTTGGTTGGCCAGCTGAGAGAAATATATCTGCAGGGCTACGGGAATCGAGCCGGGGAGTGGAACTGACTGCCTAGCTCTGTAGAGAGCCAGCATGTACTCGATGGGCCAAATGGCCTCCTTCTGTGCCATAAATGATTTAAGGGCCTCAATTGGCCTCTGGGCAGGAAGGCCATCTTCAGCCTACCCCACCCCTGACAAAATTGCATTGCAACAGGGAGGTGACGAGCCCTCCACTACCCCCCACCTCCCCAATCACAATTCTATGGGGCCCCCCCCCCACCTCCGAACCCAACTCAGTGGGGCCCAAAAGTTTCAGCCCCATTTGTGCAGAGCACTTCATCGTGGGAAATTGAGAGCATGGCTTATTCAAGCCTGTTCACCTGCTCTAGGAGGTACGCAAAAGTTCCTACTGTGTGAAACGTATCTCTTGTTATACCATTTTTTATGGTCGAGTTCCTGCTGGATTCAACACCATTGGCTATTTTATGACCCTTAGATCTTTGAATAGATTGCTGGACAGGGATGAGGGGGCCTTATGTCAGATTATCGTTTCCCATTCTTGTTTTTCCCAAGTCATAGTCTTTGTTATACAAACTTTTTGAACTTATGCACGACAGTAAAAGGAACCTATTATCTTATTTATACTGCAGGAATCTCCTTCTCTTACACTCCCCATTGTTGTGATTAAAAGTCTGTTTTGTAATGCAACAACCCTTTTAGCTACATATTATCCAACTAACTTACTGATTTAATAATCTATATGTGGTTATCCTTACTATACAATGTCTTGGCCCTGAAATTCATCCTTTCCAATATTATCAGCGTTATTGGGAAAAGACATGATTTGCGAGCATGCAGTTTAAACCAATTTTGCTCGATTTGCTGTTCTGTCTTTGTCTTGTATTAGAATAATGTAAATGTATATATACATTGTTAAATATGGCAGCCAATTCACGCAGATGAGCTTGTCAACCATCAATATCTGCGCTTCCAGTTGGGTGAAAATAACTTTTTTAGCTGATGAAGACTTACTTTAGTTTTTTGCTTCCCCACCTCCCAATTGTGTGCAAATATTTCCATCATTTCTATTTTATGTGGCATTGTATGGCTTTTATATAATAGATTTTTTTTGTCCCCTCTCCACTCATAATGTCACTTGACTAACTGCATGCAACAACAGAAAATAGCCTTGCTCCATAAATCTTGCATGCTAGTCTGTGTGCCATTGTCAGGTATATTTTACTCAATTGTTTTTTAAAAAATGAATAGTAGGAAGGCATAACTATTCAGTAGTGCTTCTAATAAGAATGCATTCAAAATCTATATTAAATTAAAGCTGGAGAAAATAATTAGAATTAGAACATTACAGCGCAGTACAGGCCCTTCGGCCCTCGATGTTGCGCCTGTGACCTGTGAAACCATCTGACCTACACTATTCCATTTTCATCCATATGTCTATCCAATGACCACTTAAATGCCCTTAAAGTTGGCGAGTCTACTACTGTTGCAGGCAGGGCGTTCCACGCCCCTACTACTCTCTGAGTAAAGAAACTACCTCTCACATCTGTCCTATATCTATCACCCCTCAACTTGAAGCTATGTCCCCTCGTGTTTGCCATCACCATCCGAGGAAAAAGACTCTCACTATCCACCCTATCTAACCCTCTGATTATCTTATATGTCTCTATTAAGTCACCTCTCCTCCTCCTTCTCTCCAACGAAAACAACCTCAAGTCCCTCAGCCTTTCCTCGTAAGACCTTCCCTCCATACCAGGCAACATCCTAGTAAATCTCCTCTGCACCCTTTCCAAAGCTTCCACATCCTTCCTATAATGCGGTGACCAGAACTGCACGCAATACTCCAGGTGCGGTCTCACCAGAGTTTTGTACAGCTGCAGCATGACATCGTGGCTCCGAAACTCGATCCCCCTACTAATAAAAGCTAACACACCATATGCCTTCTTAACAGCCCTATTAACCTGGGTAGCAACCTTCAGGGATTTATGTACCTGGGCACCAAGATCTCTCTGTTCATCTACACTACCAAGAATCTTCCCATTAGCCCAGTACTCTGCATTCCTGTTACTCCTTCCAAAGTGAATCACCTCGCACTTTTCCGCATTAAACTCCATTTGCCATCTCTCAGCCCAGCTCTGCAGCCTATCTATGTCCCTCTGTACCCTACAACATCCTTCGGCACTATCCACAACTCCACCGACCTTAGTGTCATCCGCAAATTTACTAACCCACCCTTCTACACCCTCTTCCAGGTCATTTATAAAAATGACAAACAGCAGTGGCCCCAAAACAGATCCTTGCGGTACACCACTAGTAACTGAACTCCAGGATGAACATTTGCCATCAACCACCACCCTCTGTCTTCTTTCAGCTAGCCAATTTCTGATCCAAAGCTCTAAATCACCTTCAACCCCATACTTCCGTATTTTCTGCAATAGCCTACCGTGGGGAACCTTATCAAACGCCTTACTGAAATCCATATAGACCACATCCACTGCTTTACCCTCATCCACCTGTTTGGTCACCTTCTCGAAAAACTCAATAAGGTTTGTGAGGCATGACCTACCCGTCACAAAACCGTGCTGACTATCGCTAATGAACTTATTCTTTTCAAGATGATTATAAATCCTGTCTCTGATAACCTTTTCCAACATTTTACCCACAACCGAAGTAAGGCTCACAGGTCTATAATTACCAGGGCTGTCTCTACTCCCCTTCTTGAACAAGGGGACAACATTTGCTATCCTCCAGTCTTCCGGCACTATTCCTGTCGACAATGACGACATAAAGATCAAGGACAAAGGCTCTGCAGTCTCCTCCCTAGCTTCCCAGAGAATCCTAGGATAAATCCCATCTGGCCCAGGGGACTTATCTATTTTCACACTTTCCAAAATTGATAACACCTCCTCCTTGTGAACCTCAATCCCATCTAGCCTAGTAGCCTGAATCTCAGTATTCTCCTCGACAACATTTTCTTTCTCTACTGTAAATACTGATGCAAAATATTCATTTAACGCTTCCCCTATCTCCTCTGATTCCATACACAACTTGCCACTACTATCCTTGATTGGCCCTAATCTAACTCTAGTCATTCTTTTATTCCTGATATACCTATAGAAAGCCTTAGGGTTTTCCCTGATCCTATCCGCCAATGACTTCTCGTGAACTCTCCTTGCTCTTCTTAGCTCTCCCTTTAGATCCTTCCTGGCTAGCTTGTAACTCTCAAGCGCCCTAACTGAGCCTTCACGTCTCATCCTAACATAAGCCTTCTTCTTCCTCTTGACAAGCGCTTCAACTTCTTGAGAAAACCACGGCTCCCTCGCTCGACAACTTCCTCCCTGCCTCACAGGTACATACTTATCAAGGACACGCAGTAGCTGCTCCTTGAATAAGCTCCACATTTCGATTGTTCCCATCCCCTGCAGTTTCCTTCCCCATCCTACGCATCCTAAATCTTGCCTAATCGCATCATAATTTCCTTTCCCCCAGCTAAAATTTTTGCCCTGCGGTATATACCTGTCCCTGCCCATCGCTAAGGTAAACCTAACCGAATTGTGATCACTATCACCAAAGTGCTCACCTACATCTAAATCTAACACCTGGCCGGGTTCATTACCCAGTACCAAATCCAATGTGGCATCGCCCCTGGTTGGCCTGTCTACATACTGTGTCAGAAAACCCTCCTGCACACACTGGACAAAAACTGACTCATCTAAAGTACTCGAACTATAGTATTTCCAGTCGATATTTGGAAAGTTAAAGTCCCCCATAACAACTACCCTGTTACTCTCGCCCCTGTCGAGAATCACCTTCGCTATCCTTTCCTCTACATCTCTGGAACAATTTGGAGGTCTATAAAAGACTCCCAACAGGGTGACCTCTCCTCTCCTGTTTCTAACTTCGGCCCATACTACCTCAGTAGACGAGTCCTCAAACGTCCTTTCTGTCGCTGTAATACTCTCCTTGATTAACAATGCCACACCCCCCCCTCTTTTACCATCTTCTCTGTTCTTACTGAAACATCTAAATCCCGGAACCTGCAACATCCATTCCTGCCCCTGCTCTACCCATGTCTCCGAAATGGCCACTACATCGAGATCCCAGGTACCAACCCATGCTGCAAGCTCACCCACATTATTCCGGATGCTCCTGGCGTTGAAGTAGACACACTTTAAACCAGGTTCTTGCTTGCCAGTGCCCTCTTGCGTCCTTGTAACCTTATCCCTGCCCTCACTACTCTCAACATCCTATACACTGGCACTACAATTTAGGTTCCCATTCCCCTGCTGAATTAGTTTAAACCCCCCCGAAGAGCACTAGCAAATCTCCCCCCCAGGATATTGGTACCCCTCTGGTTCAGGTGAAGACCATCCTGTTTGTAGAGGTCCCACCTACCCCAGAAAGAGCCCCAATTATCCAGGAAACCAAAACCCTCCCTCCTGCACCATCCCTGCAGCCACGTGTTCAACTCCTCTCTCTCCCTATTCCTCGCTTCGCTATCACGTGGCACGGGCAACAACCCAGAGATAACAACTCTGTTTGTTCTCGCTCTAAGCTTCCACCCTAGCTCCCTGAATTTCTGTCTTAAATCCCCATCTCTCTTCCTACCTATGTCGTTGGTGCCTATGTGGACCACGACTTGGGGCTGCTCCCCCTCCCCCTTAAGGATCCCAAAAACACGATCCGAGACATCACGAACCCTGGCACCTGGGAGGCAACACACCAACCGTGAGTCTCTCTCGTTCCCACAGAACCTCCTATCTGTTCCCCTAACTATGGAGTCCCCAATGACTAATGCTCTGCTCCTCTTCCCCCTTTCCTGTTGAGCAACAGGGACAGACTCTGTGCCATATACCTGTACCCCATTGCTTACCCCTGGTAAGTCGTCCCCCGCAACAGTATCCAAAACGGTATACCTGTTGTTGAGGGAAACGGCCACAGGGGATCCCTGCACTGCCTGCTGGTTCCCTCTCCTTCCCCTGACGGTAACCCATCTACCTACTTCTTTTACCTGAGGTGTGACTACCTCCCCATAACTCCTCTCAATAACCCCCTCCGCCTCCCGAATGATCCGAAGTTCATCCAGCTCCAGCTCCAGTTCCCTAACGCGGTTCTCGATAATAATAAACCAGGAAAGAGTAATCTACTGTTTTGCATCTCTGAGTGAAGATGCAACTGTGACTCCCATAGTTTAAATCCCTTTTCTGGGGCAGTTTTCAGTATACAGACGCATGCCACCATGTGTATCAAACTTCTACAAAAAAACATAAGAACAAAAAATCGGCAGTCCACCCAGCATCAATCAGGAGTTCCTCAGGGTAGTGTCCTAGTCCCAACCATCTACAGCTGCTTCATTAATGACCTTCCCTCCAATATAAGGTCAGAAGTGGGGATGTTGGCTGATGATTGCACAATGTTCAGCACCATTCACAACTTCTCAGATACTGAACAGTCCATGTCGATATGCAGCAAGACCTGGACTACATTCAGGATTGGGCTCATAAGTGGCAAGTTACATTCACGCCACACAACTGCCAGGCAATGACCATCTCAAACAAGAGAGAATCTAACCACCTCCCTTTGATGTTCAATGGCATTACGATCATTGAATCCCCCACTATCAACATCCTGAGGGTCACCATTGACCAGAAACTGAACTGGATCAGCCACATAAATACTGTGACTACAAGAGCAGGTCAGAGGTTGGGAATTCTGTGGCAAGTAACTCGCCACCTGTCTCCCCAATTCCTATCCATCATCTACAAGGCACAAGCCAGGAGTGTGATGGAATACTCTCCACTTGCCTGGATGGGTGCAGCACCAACAACACACAAGAAGCTCGACACCATCCAGGACAAAGCAGCCTGCTTGATTGACACCCCACTACCACCTTCAACATTCACTCCCTTCACCACCGATGCATAGTGGCAGTATTGTGTACCATCTACAAGATGTCCTGCAGCAACTCACCAAGGCTCCTTCGACAGTGTCTTCCAAACCTACAACCTCTACCATCTAGAAGGACCAGGGCAGCAGTTGCATGGGAACACCACCACCTGCAAGGTCCCCTCCAAGGCGCACACCATCCTGACCTGGAACCATATCGCTGTTCCTTCACTGTTGCTGGGCCAAAATCTTGGAATTCCCTTCCTAACAGCACCGTTCGTGTACCTACACCTCAAGGACTGCAGCAGTTTAAGAAGGAAGCTCACCAGCACCTTTTCAAGGGCAGTTAGAGATGGGCAATAAATGCAGGCCTAGCCCGCGACACCCACATCCCATGAACGAATAAAAAAAAAAAAAGCCCAGGCATTGGATTTGGACACTATAAAGGCACACCGGGGTTTGTCAACCCTGCCAAATCCTTCGCGCTACCATCTGGGTACTTATGCCAAAATTGGGAGAGCTGTCTCACAGGCGAATCATGCAACAGCCTGGCATACAAAAGCAAAATACTGCAGATGCTGAAAATCTCAAATAAAAACAAAAAATGCTAGAAATCCTCAGTGGGGTCAAGCAGCAACTGTGGAGAAAGAAACAGGCGTAACGTTTCTGTTTAGAGCAGCCTGAAATAGTCATACTCACAGAATCTTACCCTTCAGTCAACATTACAGACTCCTGCATTACCATCCCTGGTTATGGCCTGTCCCACTGGCAGGATATACCCACCAGCATTGGTGGCACAGTGGTATAGAAACTTAGGAACAGGTCATTTAGCCCCTCGAGCCTGTTCCACCATTCAGTGAGATCGTGGCTGATCAGCGACCTCTTTAGTTGTCCGCAATTGTCTTTCTTTACCCTTAGAGGTATAAACTGGTACTGTAGCACATTAAATTCTTCTTAAAGACCTTCCCTGATCTTCTGTCATTTTACCCATTAACAGATTTGCTTAGTTTACTGTGGACTGTCTCTGTCTCATACCATTGAAGTGAACCATACCTAAAACTAGTATCACAGTAACTGTTTCACGCTTCTGCCTTTCAAACACTACATTGAATGCAATCATGTTGTGATCGCGATTAAATAAATGTTCCTGCACCATTATGCTGTTAACTAAATTTGGCTCATTACTAAATCTAATTGGCTCATTACCTATTACTAATTCTGATATGGCATGACCCCCTTGTTGGTTCTAGGACATATTACTGTAGGAAACTAGTCTGGATTGACTCACTACCTTTCTGATATGTTCATAGTCTGCTCATCCCAACCTATATGAAAGTTAAAACTTCACACTAAAACCACTCTGCCTTTGCTAAACACCTATTTAATCTCTGCATTTATACAATCTACTACTTCACAGCTGCTACTGTGGGGCTTTCACACAATTCCCACTACAGTCTTAAATCCTTTTCTATTTTATAATTTTACCAATTAGTCTCAACTGTCTGCTAACCTCTCGTTACAGCCCCCCTGACCATTGGAGTGATTTCATCCATAATCATCAAGGATTCTCCTCCCCCTCTACCATTTTCCCTATTTTTCCTGTGGTCCTTATAATATGCTATACTTAGTTCCCAGTCCTGACTGTCTCCTTTTGACTGCCTTGCTTATCCTTTTTGTTGGGACCCTGGTCTCAGCCTGGTTCAGGTGGAACCCATCACAATGGTACAGTTTCTTCCTGTCTTAATACTGGTGCCACTAACCCATGAAATCGAACCCCTCTTTCCCACATCACACCTTTAGCCACATGTTCAATCTGCTTATCCCTATGTCAGTTTGCACAGGTTCGAGTTAAAATCCAGAGATTATAACCCTTGCGGTCTTGTTCTTTAATCCTCATTCGTGGTACTCCAAACAGGATCTCTTGCCTAATCTTTCCAATGCTGTTAGTCCCAACGTGGATCACAACAACTGGATCCTCCTCCTCCTCTAATATCCTTTGAAATCAGTTCGCGATGTTCTTCATCCTGGCACCAAGTAGGCAACGTACCTTGCGGAGCTGTTGATCATGCTTACAAGAACAATAATTTATATTTCTGTAAGCACCTTTGACATAATAAATGTCCCAAGGATCGTTATAAAACAAAGTATGACAATGAGCAACAAAAGGAGATATTTGGTCAGATGACCAAAAGCTTGGTTAAAGTGATTGATAGGTTTTAAAGAGTGTTTTAGAGGAGGAAAGAGAGGGGGAGTAGTGCAGAGTGGGTGTTCCAGAGCTTGGGGTCCAGGCAACTGAAGGCACAGCCACCAGTAGTGGCACAATTAAAATTAGGGGTGCACAAGAGTCCAGAATTAGAGAAGTGCAGATATCTTGCAGAGTTGTGGGGCTGGAGGAGATTACAGAGATAGGGAGGAGTGAGGCCATGGAGTGATTTGAAAACAAGGATGAGAACTTTAAAATCAAGACGTTGCTTGACCCAGAGCCAATGTAGGTCAGCAAGCACAGGGATGATAGGGGAACGGGACTTGATGCGAGTTAAGACATGACATGGGCAGCAGAGTTTTGGACGACCTCGAGTTTACGGAGAGTAGCATGTGGGAGACCAACCAGGAGTCAGTTACAATAGTCAAGTCTAGAGGTACAAAGTCATGAATGAGGGTTTCAACAGCAGATAAGCTGAGACAGGGACAAAATCGGGTGATGTTACAGAGGTGGAATAGGCGGTCTTAGTGATGGCACAAACATGAGGTCGGAAGCTCACCTCAGGATTAAATGTGACACCAAAATTGCGAACAGACTGGCTTAATCTCAGACTGTTGCCAGGGAGAGGGATGAAGTTAGCAGCTAGGGAATGGAGTTTGGAGCAGGGACTGAAAACAATGGCTTCAGTCTTCCCAATATTTAATTGGAGGAAATTTCTGCTCATCCCGTATTGGATGCCAGATAAGCAGTCTGATAATTTAGCAACAGCGGAGGAGTCAAGGGAGGCGGTGGTGAGGTAGAGCTGGGTGTCAGCATACATGTGAAAACTAATGCTGTGCATTTGAATGATGTTGCCAAGGGGCATCATGTAGATGAAAAAGAGGAGGGGGCCAAGGATAGATCCTTGAGGGACACCAGAGTTAACGGCAGGAAGAGAAGCCATTACAAGTGATTCTCTGGCTACGATTAGATAGGTAAAAATGGAACCAGGTAAGAGCATTCCCACCCAGCTGTATGACAGTGGAGAGGCGTTGGAGGAGGATGGTGTGGTCAACCGTGTCAGATGTTGCAGACAAGTCAAGAAAGACAAGGAGGAAAAGTTTACCTTCGTCACAGTCACATAAGATGCCATTTGTGACTTTGATAAGAGCTGTTTTGGTGCTGTGGCAGGGCCGGAAACCTGATTGGAGGGATTCAAACATGGAGTCCAGGGAAAGATGGGAACGGATTTGAGAGGCGACAGCATGTTCAGCGACTTTGGAGAGGAAAGGTAGGTTAGAGATTTGATGGTAGTTTGCAAAGGCGATGGAATCAAAGGTTTTTTTTTTGAGGGGAAGGGTGATACTGGCAGATTTACAGGAGAGAGTGACAACACCCGAAGAGAGAGAACTGTTTACAATATCGAATAACATGGGAACCAGGAGGGGAAGTTAGGTGGTCAGTTTAGTGGGGATAGGGTTGAGGGAATAGGAGGTGGGTTTCATTGCCAAGATAAGCCCAGCGAGGGCATGAGGTATTTTTAGATTAGAGATACAGCACTGAAACAGGCCCTTCGGCCCACCGAGTCTGTACCGAACATCAACCACCCATTTATACTAATCCTACACTAATCCCATATTCCTACCAAACATCCCCACCTGTCCCTATATTTCCCTACCACCTACCTATACTAGTGACAATTTATAATGGCCAATTTACCTATCAACCTGCAAGTCTTTTGGCTTGTGGGAGGAAACCGGAGCACCCGGTTTTGGAGAGAAACTAGAGAAAGATATGAGTTCAGGGCTAGGGCAGGGGGGCACAATATGGGAATTTTGATCAGGTAGGCTAGTGGAATGGAGGGACACGGCAGAGGCAGCTGATCGAATGGTCTTGATCTTAGTGACAAAGATGTCCATGAGCTCTCGACTTATTGTTGGAGGTGAGGGAGGAGGGGGATGGGAAGAGGGGTTTAAGAAGAAAGTTTGCAGTAGAGACAAGAAGCCAGGGTTATCTTTGCATTCCAGAATGATCCTGGAATAGTGAGCAGTTTTAGCAGATGAGTGCAAGAATCGATAGTGTTTTAAGTGGTCCAGCTAGATCTGACAGCGGATGGCTAAACCAGTTATCCGCCGGTTTTGTGGACGGGGCCAAATCTGGGCATATTGAATCTTAAAAGCAGTAAGATCGTGGAAAACACGAACACAAAGTGTTTTTGAGCATAACACGTGTTTTAAAATTCCCCAGTAGTTGGGCGATTTTGCTGGATTGTGCTGACATTGCAAGTGGCAACTCTATCCCATTACATTTAATTTTACTGTATGTTGAATAATCCACCTCTTTTTGTACTATTTTCAAAACGGGATGTCTTTCTGCTGATGGTTGCCCTTACTTTGACCTTTGTGCAATGGAAGATAAATGTGATTCGTTTCATTGATGAGACAGCAAATGAAGTGCTGACTGGCCAAGTGCTTTTATAATTGTGTAAGTGCAATGAGAATGCCACAGCTTTTGGCATTTTGCCATGAGCTGCCATGTACTTTATTTCTAATTTGTGTGATCCACATTTCTACATTATGGCCACTGCTGATGTAAAGACGAGAAAAGTCGGCACTCACTGTGAAGGCTTTGGTGGCTGATTGGGTCATTGTGTGCTAGAATTAAAATAATGAGCATAACATAACATTGGACAGAATGGGAGGGGATAATGGTGATGGTGCCTGAGGAAGTCAATTTTTTCCAGTTTGGGTGACAGAATCAACTGTAGTGCCCATTGAGCTATGTTTACAGTCGGTTGTTAGATTGTAACAATATCCTGATGCTGTGCTTGGTATATGCCACCCTTGATAATCTTAACCCAAATTCTGTTGACTCCTTTTCAAAAGGCCCCATTTTCTTGCCAATTTTCAAACCATCTGCTTATTTTTAAAACATGACATAAATTAGGAAGGTACAAACTCAATTTTTTCTTAGTTCGTTCTCGTGATATAACCGTTGCTGGCGAGGCCAACATTCTTGCTGATCCCTAGTTGCCCTTAAGAAATGTGATGGGGCCGCCTTCCTAAACTGTTGCTGTCCGTGTAGTGAAAGTACTACCGCAGTGCTATTTGGTAGGGAATTCTAGGATTTCAACTCCGTGCCGATGCAGAAATAGCGCTATATGTCTCAAGTTGAGATGGTGTGTGACTTGGAGATGTTAGTGTTCCTATACACCTGCTGCCTTTATCCTTCTAGGTGCTGGTGGTAAAGGCCTGCTCGGGACTGCAAAAATAATACTCGACCCAAGCCCAACTGTACCATATCCGACCCAAGCCTGACTATGTCCGAGTCCTTTCATTTTTTCCCATGCCTAACCTGACCATCAGTTAACTTACCTTCAGTTTTTCACTTTCTTGCTGATATGCGCAAGCTTAAAATAACTAACAAAACCACCTTTCTAGTCCAAAAATTAAATTAACAGTGGAGCCCCTTACCTGTGATAGAACATGTCTGACCCGCCCTGGCCCGAGCCCAAATGCTGGACATGGAAGTGCAACCCGAACCCGACATATGTCGTCGGGTGCCATCAGGTTTGGGTCGGGTAGCAGGCTTTTAGCTGGTGGTGCTGTTAATGAAGCCTTGGCGACTTGCCATGGTGCATTGAAAAGAAGTACACACTGCAGCCAGCATAAATTCAACATTATTGTAATCTAGTTTTAACTTCCAGCGGTAATATGTTTTCTTACTGTAGGCACAGCTGATATTTATTGCCAGGTTAATAAAATGGATGTTTCCGCAAATGAGGAATGAACTACCTTCATGTGCTTGTCATCTCCTGCAGCTAACAAGTGAAACAGTCGGATTTGATTTGGTTTCAGTTGCTTACACCTTTTGAGCAAAACTTTCAGCTGTACCTCCGTATTTTACCAGTTAGCATCAGATAGAAGACCTTTCAAATTTGTGCAAGACCCAAAAACCTCATGTTTGTCTGCTGTGGTCAAGAATGAATCCTCTCAGAACAGAATTTGTCCTTAGTGCATCTGTAGTAGTGCAGGCTCAATTCAAAATTAAGATCTTGACATCCTAGATGTAGCTCAGCTCCAAAAGACATTTAATGTTACAATTTCCAGACATCCACCCAGCCAGAATTCCAAATTTGGGATCAGTATGCCTCTTGGCTTGGCCATGTGAGCCGCATGGAAGATGGCAGGATCCCCAAAGACACATTGTACAGCGAGCTCGCCACTGGTATCAGACCCACCGGCCGTCCATGTCTCCGTTATAAAGACGTCTGCAAACGCGACATGAAATCGTGTGCAATTGATCACAAGTCGTGGGAGTCAGTTGCCAGCATTCGCCAGAGCTGGCGGGCAGCCATAAAGACAGGGCTAAATTGTGGCGAGTCGAAGAGACTTAGTAGTTGGCAGGAAAAAAGACAGAGGCGCATGGGGAGAGCCAACTGTGCAACAGCCCCAACAAACAAATTTCTCTGCAGCACCTGTGGAAGAGCCTGTCACTCCAGAATTGGCCTTTATAGCCACTCCAGGCGCTGCTTCACAAACCACTGACCACCTCCAGGCGCGTATCCATTGTCTCTCGAGATAAGGAGGCCCAAAAGAAATGCCTCTTGAGAACAAAGATTAAACGAGTATTGATCTGCAGACCTAAAAATTGATCTTTCTGATTTCTTTGACGACCAGAGAACGCAACCTCTTAATAGGCCAAGGCATTGGTTCTGCCAGCAACAGATGTTGGTCGCTAGTTTCTCTGGCTAAAAAGCGATGTTGTCAGCAGGCTTACACTGAGTGCTGCACTGTTGCAGATATTGGATGAAACATTAAACCTAGGCCCTGTCTGCTCCCTCAGGTGGGTGTGAAAGATCCCATGCCACTTATTCGAAGAAAAGCAGGGGACTTACCCAGTGTCCTAGCAAATAATTACCTCTCAACCAGCATCACTAAAACAGATGATATGGTCATTTACCGTACTGCTGTTCATGGGACCTTGCTGCATTTCCTTACATTACTACAGTGACTACACTTAAAAAGTGCAATGGCTGTAAAGCAAATTGGTATGTCCTGAGGTTGTGAAGGATGCTGTATAAATGCAAGTCCAGTCCTTCCTTTCCTTAATATGCTTGTTGATTTTGCTTTTATCCCTTCCAAGCGCAGATTGAAGTCACTTGTAGCATACCCTAGCATTGTCATGTCTGATATCAGCAAGCCAAGGATAGGACCAATAACCACCTAGGACCAAGGACTGTATACCTCAGTTCTGTCCTGGATTGTATATTCACCAATTGTCAGGGTTACCCGAGTTCAAACATGCCATCAATAAGTGACCACGCAGATAGTTTTCTGCCACATCACAGGCTAGCTTGACTAATCATTATTTTAATAATGATACAGAGATTCAGGTTCATAATTCAGAAGAGAACCAAGCTGAATACAAAAATGTACAGAGGAGAACTGATAAGGCGGGGGCGGGGGCACAGTGGTGGTGGGAGCAAAGCAAATGTAGGAGAATAGATTAGCTGTTAACATAACAAGGAACCCCAAAGGTCTTTTATAAACATACAAGTAGTACAATGGTAGTCAGTGAAAAAGTGGGGCCATTTAGGGACCAAAAAGGAAATCCTTTTGTGGAGGCTGAGGTACTAAATGAATACTATGCATCTGTTTTCACTACAGAAGAGCATTCTGCCAATGTCACTGTAAAGAAGAAAGTAGTAGAGAAATTAGATAAGATAAGAATAAAGAGGAGGTTCTTAAAAGGTTCTTCAAAGCACTTGAAGGTAGAAAGGTCACTTGATCATGACAGGGTGCATCCCCGTTTGCTGAGGGAATTAAGGGTGGAAATTCTGAGGTGAGTAGCACACCTCCTGACTCCCCAAAGCCTGTCCACCATCTATAAGGCACAAGTCAGGAGTGTGATGGAATACTCTCCACTTGCCTGGATGCGTGCAGCTCCAACAACTCTCAAGAAACTTGACACCATCCAGGACAAAGCAACCCGCTTGATTGGCACCCCATCCACTACCTTCAACATTCACTCCCTTCACCACCGATGCACCGTGGCAGCAGTGTATACCATCTACAAGATACACTGCAGAAAATCCCAAGTCTCCTTCAACAGCACCTTCCAAACCCGTGGCTTCTACCACCTATAAGGACAAAGGCAGCAGGTGCATGGTAACACCACCACCTGCAAGTTCCCCTCCAAGCCATACACCACCCTGACGTGTAACTATATTACCATTCCTTCGCTGTCACTAGGTCAAAATCCTAGAACTCCATTCCTAACATCACTGTGGGTGTACAAACACCACATGGACTTCAGTGGTTGAAGAAGGCAGCTCACCACCACCTTCTCAAGGGCAATTAGAGATGGGCAATAAAGGCTGGCCTAGCCAGCAATGGCCACATCATGTGAAAGAATAACAAAACATTTTGGAAGCTCGGACCACAATCTTTCAATCCGTCTTGGGTATAGGAGGGGCGCCAGAGGGTTGAAGGATTGCAAATGTTACACCCCTGTTCAAAAATGGGAAGAGGGATAAACCGTCTAACATCAGTGATGGGAAAACTTTTATAGATATTAATCTGGGACAAAATTGATTGGTGCTTGGGAAAATAATTGTAAACCAGCACGGATTTGTTGAAGGAAATTGTGCTTGACTAACTTGATTGAATACTTTCATGAAGTAACTAGGAGGGTTTATAAGTAAGTGTAGTGCAGTTGATGTGTATATGGAGTTTCAAAAGGCATTAAAAAGCATCAATTCTTTTCCTGTCTAGATTAGTTGATGCTACTCATCATTTTGTTGAATTAAATATTGTTTCAAATACTGCTTACTAATACCAACGAAAAGTCACAGACCCAAAAATGTTAACTCTGTTTCTCCACAGATGCTGCCTGACATGAATATTTCGAGCATTCTCTGTTTATAAGTTAGTATTTAGTAGCTCTTCATTTGCTGGTTAGATTGTCAGAAGTTCTTCGATGAAGTAAAGGAGAGGGGGAATGAAGGTAGCGCTGTTGATGATGTGTATGTGGACTTCCAAAAGACATTTGATAAAGTACCACATATTAGAATAATTGAAGCCCATGAAATTAAAGGAGCAGTGGCTGCATGAATACATAATTGCCAAGGGATAGAAAACAGAGTAGTGGAGATTTGGAGAATGGTTCTTTTTCATATTTGAGGGAAATGCACAGTGATGTTACCCAGGGGCTGGTGTTGGGACCACTGCTATTCCCGATGCACATTAATGACGTCGGCTTTGGTATACAGGGCATAATTTCAAAAGTTTGCAATTGACATGAAACTCTGATATGTAGTAAACACTGAGGAAGATAGTAACAGATTACTGGAGGACATAGACTGGTGAAATGGACAAATACCTTCCAGATGAAAGTTAACCCACAGAGACGTGTGAAACGATTAATTTTGGTAGGAAGAATGAGGAGAGGCAATATAAACTAAATGGTACAATTCTGTTGGGGTGCAGGAACAGAGAAATCTTGGGGCATATGTACACAAATCTTTGAAGGTGGTATAGCTGGACAAGTTGAGAAGGCTGTTGAAAAGGCACACAGGATCCTTAGCTTTATAAGGAGAGGCCTAGTGGGTACTTGTAACACCCCCACCCCAGGACTGGTTCAAGTCAGCTGGACAGACAGACATCCTGTCAATCTGACTGGCTGTCGGGGGGGAAACCTGTTGAAAACCAAAGTTATGCTAAACCTTTATAAAATGCTGGTTAGGCCCCATCTGGAGTATTGTGCCCAATTTGGGCTCTCTTTAGAAAAGAGGTCAAGACCTTAGGGTGCAAAAGAGATTTACTAAAATGGTATCAGGGATGAAAGACTTTGGTTACATGGAGCGACTAGAAAAACTGGCATTGTTCTCCTTAGAGCACAGTTTGATAAGGGGAGATTGGATAGAAATATTCAAAATCATGAAGGATTTTGATAGAGTAAATAAAAGGAAACTATTTCCAGTGACTGGAGGATTGGTAAACAGAGGACACAGCTTTAAGGTAATTGACAAAAGAACCAGAAGTGAGATGGGGAGTATTTTCTCTATGCAGAGCATTGTTATGATCTGGAATGCACTGTCTGATAGGGTGGTGGAAACAGATTCAGTATAACTTTCAAAAATGAATTGGTTAAAGAGCAGGGTATTAGGCAGCTCTTTTGCAGGCACGATGGGCTGAACAGGCTCCTTCTATGTTGTATCATTCTATGATTTTATAATGCCAGCATCAACAGTTTATTTTATACTGATGAATACCAGCTTTAAAATCACTCTAACCTGAAAACATAGGCTCATGAGTTTACAGTCCATCATTTACACAAGCTGAAGCATGGTTTTGCTGGAGAGAGATGCTGCATTGGGCTAGCTTATATCATTGTGACAATTTAGATCTCAATACGTAATTTAACTAAAATAATTGTTTTTTGTGTGTCACAAGATGATGCATAAATATTTCTGTCTGATCAATATACACTGCTCAATTCAAACATGCACAATCTTGTACTCTCTTAATCACGTAAGTATGATTTAATTTACTAACACTTTCTTGCTTGCAAACCGTTTGATCAGTTCTGTGGTTCTGCAGATGCTTATCTTTTACCCGCAGAGGAATTTGGCAAGCCTTCAGCCGGAAGGTCAGAGATACAATGGCAAGTGTTCTTCGAAGTGTAGGTATATGAGGTTTATTTTTAGCAAATGACTGTATTTAGTGTGATGGGCAATTATTGTACTTATCATGCTGACTTGTCATTAATGACTCTTATTACTGTTCTGCACAAGTTCGTGTAAAGAATGTGGGCAGCTTTAATTGTATTCTGTGATGGGAATACTGGAGCAGTTTGGACTGTTGAGCTCATGCAATGAAGTACTTGTATCATAAACCTTAACATCAGTACACGTTGAGCGCAATATCCAGCGTGCTGGATAGCTTGGACTTGGGGTTTCCCGCGTGCTGCCAGACCCCTGCTCCCAACGTCTTGGCACGCAAAAATTCCTCACCCCTGCCATATTTCCCTTCAGTGGTTCTGATCTCAGTACCCATCTTCCCCGCCCAGTGCTCCCAGAACGTATCTCAATCCTTGGTGCTTTCAAGATCCTATCTTCCCTATCACATAAAATGTATGTTCTCCAGCCAGATCCACCTCCATTCTGAGAGAATTAGTTGATGCATTACAACTAGTGTTGTTGGGAATCTTTTCCAATACTCTGGGGCATAGGAGGAGAATAGATTCTTCTGATCTCTAATATTGCTTGAGCCTTGCAGATCTTATTAGAATGGGACAAGGGACGTTAAGTTATTTTTTTTTTAGTTTTTAGAGATACAGCACTGAAACAGGCCCTTCGGCCCACCGAATCTGTGCCGACCATCAACCACCCATTTATACTAATCCTACACTAATCCCATATTCCTACCACATCCCCACCTGTCCCTATATTTCCCTACCACCTACCTATACTAGGGGCAATTTATAATGGCCAATTTACCTACCAACCTGCAAGTCTTTTGGCTTGTGGGAGGAAACCGGAGCACCTGGAGAAAACCCACGCAGACACAGGGAGAACTTGCAAACTCCACACAGTACCCAGAATTGAACCCGGGTCGCTGGAGCTGTGAGGCTGCGGTGCTAACCACTGCGCCACTGTGGCGAGACTGGAGAAGCTGGGATGTTCTCCTTAGACCAGAGAAGGGCAGGGGAGATTCTATAGAGATGTTCAAAAGGATAGTTCCGGGACTTGGAACGTTTTGCAGTACTTAATTTTTTCCCCATAATATGGATGAAGTACAAAACAACACAGCTGTCAGATATAATGATATAGATGTGACCAAGCTATTTGATTTGCAGAATACAGCTTTCAAATCACAGAATAGAATCATTCAGCTCAGAAAGTGACCATTTGGCCCATTGCAGCTTTTTGGAAGAGCTATCCAATTAGTAGTGGATTTGATAGAATAAATAGGGAGAAGCTGTTTCCACTGGCAAGGGGGTTAATAACCAGAGGACACAGATTTATGGGAATTGGCGAAAAAACCAGAGGAAGTTAGAATTTTTATTGCAGTGAGTTATGATCTGAAATACGCTGCCTGAAAGGGTAATGGAAGCAGATTCAATAGTAACTTTCAAAATAGAATTAGAAATAAGCTTGAAAAGGAAAATTTGCAGGACAATGGGGAAAGAGCGGCGAGTGGAACTAATTTGGGTAGCTCTTTCAACGAGCTGCAGTGGGGCCAAATGGTCGCCTTCTGAGCTGTATGATTCTATTCTGTGATTTGAAAGCTGTATTCTGCAAATCAAATAGCCTGGTCACATCTATATCATTATATCTGACAGCAACTTCGTTTTGCAATTCATCCATATTATGGGGGAAAAATTCAGTACTGCAAAACGCTCTAAGTCCCAGAGCTATCCTTTTTTCTTGGAAAGCTCTCCATTATGCCCACATTCTTCCAAAAGCAGGCTGGCTGAATCTGTCTGCAGAATTTCAAATGTGAAGTAATCTCCTCAAAAACATTTAAGCATAGTGTGAATAGCAGGAGGCCCATAACAGATTGCAGTAAAATTCTTGTCAGTAGCTGGGTCCTAGACTGAGCATTTTCCATTCATTATAAACTACCATTTCATATCACCAAGGCAGTTCTCAATTCAGCTAGGTACTCTTCAAGTCCTGTGTGTTGAACCATTAAGTTCCTTCTCAAAGTCAGTGAAATTATAGATGGCCTTTCACCACTGACTCAGTAATCTCTTGGAAACTTTTGGCAAATTAGTGAAACATGACTACTAATCCCAAATCCAAATCTTTTGAGGTGAGGAGTGTGAAGACATTACATATGAGTCTATTATTGTTTAACGGGGAAGATAAAGGTCTTGATTAATGCTTTCAAATGTTTCTCCCTCAAGGGCATTTGTTTATAAATTGAAATTTGTTATTTTGATCCTGCATGAATCATTGGTAGGGCCTTATAGGCTGAGTGCAATTCTCATCACCTCCCCATCATGGTTTGGAGAAATGTACCACATACCAGGTTATGAAGATAGATTGACTTGTTCTCACTGGATGAAATAAAATTGAGACAGAACATAATGCATTTTTTAAAAAAGTGGAAGTACCTGAATAATGCCAATGTAAGCAAATTTTCCTTAAAAATAAAATACTGCAGATGCTGCAAATCTGAAATAAAGACAGAAATGCTTAAAGTCGGGTAGCATTTGTGGAGAGAGAAACAGAATTAATGTTTCAGGGTGGTGATCTTTCATTAGAACTGGACGATGTTGGAGATGAACAGCTTTCAAGCAAGTTGACTTGAACTTTGATTACAAGACTAGAGGACATGTGTAATAAGCTTAGGAAATAGTGAAGAAAAACTGGAGATGAGGGATGCCTGTTTATAGTGTCATGTATGTGACATTTACTCTCAAAATCATTAATGAATGATTAATAAACTGGTAACATTTCAAAATTTGCTGATGACACGCAAGTGTAGTAAACAGTGAGGAAGGTAGTAACAGACCTCTAGAGGACATAGATAGGCTAGTGGAATAGATGGACACGTGGAAGATGAAATTCAGTGTGGAAAAGAGTGAGGTGATATATTTTGGTAGGAAGAATGAGGAGAGTCAATACAAGCTAAATGGTACAATTTTAAAAGAGATGCAAGAGCAGAGAGATCTTGGAGGTCTTTTGTGCACAAATTTTTGAAGGTGGCAGGACAGGTTAACAAAGCAGTTAATAAAGTGTATCGGATCCTGGGTTTTCTAAAGAGTACAAAAGCCAGGAAGATATGTTAAACCTATATAAAACTCTAGTTTGGCTCCAGCTGGAGTATTGCGTTCAATTCTGGGAACCACACGTTTTAGGAAGGATGCGAAGGCTTTGGAGAGGTTACAGAAGAGATGTACTAGAATGGTTCCAATTAGTGGAATAGCTGGAGTTGCTGGTGGTGTTCTCCTTCGAGCAGAGCAGGCTAAGAGAAGATTTGATAGAGGTGTTTAAAATCATGAAGGGTTTAGATAAAGTAAATAAAGAGAAACTGTTTCCAGTGGCTGAAGGGTTGATCACCAGAGGGCATAGATTTAAGGTGATAGGCAAAAGAACCAGAGGTGACAGGAGGCAAACCTTTTTATGCAACGGGTGGATAGGATTTGAAATATGCTGCCTGATAAGATTGTGGAAACCGATTCAATGGAAGCTTTTAAAGGGAACTGGCAATATATTGGAAAGAGAAAACAATTTCAGGGATATGGGGGAAGAGCATGGGAGTGGGATTAATTGGATTGCTCTTCAAAAGAGCTGGCACAGACTCAAATAATTTATTATTCCCACTGTTCCTGCCTGTCCCACACCAAACCTCATGATGTACAGCCTGGCTCTATCCTCAGTCTGATGCTAAGTGAGAACCATTAGTTCTTGAAATGATCTAAAAGGCTATTTGTAATTATCCTCTTTCTCCAAGGGTAAAAGACACTATAATTCTTTTAGATTTTTGTATTAATATAATCTAATGTTTCAGGATCAAGATGTATTTAGAGGCTGTGACAACTAATGGGGTGGGGGTTAATCTATATGGGGTGGCCAGTGGCTATTTTACTTTATTTGTTAGTGTCGTTGGGATGGATTACTATTCGTGATCCCACTCACTAATCACCCCTGTTCTCGCTGTGCTACGTTGGCTCGCAGTCCAGCAGTGCCTCAAGTTTAAAATTCTCATCCTCGTGTTCAAACCCCTGCATGGCTTCATCCCTCCCTATCTCTGTAACCTCCTCCAGCCCCACAGTCCTCTGAGAAATTTGTGTTCCTCCAACTCTGGCCTCTTGTTCATCCTGCCACTTCCTTCACCCCACCATTGGCTGCTGTGCTTTCAGCTGTCTAGGCCTTAAGGTCTAGAAATCCCTCCTAAGCCTTTCCACCTCACCACCTCCCATCTCTCCTCATTTAAGATGCTCCTTAAAAAAACTTTGACCAAGCTTTTAGTCAACCATCCTAATATCTCCTTTGGCTTGGTGTCAGTTTTTGTCTGTGCACATTGTGCACATTGGGGCATTTCACTATGTTAAAGGTGTGATGCAAATGCAAGTTGTTATATCTGGAGTGGATAGTGGTGTACTCCCATCTTCCCTCATATTCAGCCTGTCCCTAACTTGTTGGCATTCTTGGTAAGAAATATCTCTCCACAGCCTTCCAAGATACCTTTCTGGCTTCTCTCTCAGCCTCAGGCAGCAACCTTACATCACTCACTCAGACGGACATGTATCCTACTGATGCTTAAAATACATTTCTAAAGGTCATGGGGTGGTATTTAGAATAATGGTTATACTTATTGTTATTTTGCTTAAGTTGCTTCATAACAGCCATATTTCGTGTAAATGCAAGTTTCAAAGTAGAGTACAAAAATAGCAGGAATTTGCAGTATTAACCTTCCCTCACAGCGTATGTAATCTGTATATTTTGTAGCTCTGGCTGTATTTTTATTATTCAGTTACTAGCTTCACTATCCAGGCAGAAACCATGTCTGGAATATTATCTGATCGGAAGAATTCTTCCTCAGGAATTGGGGGAGGGGTTGCTGATCAAAGAAAAACCATAAGTACCAGTAACGATAGATTTTAAAAAATGTATATACATCTATTCATTCATTGGCATACGCGTGACAGCCTACTATTCTAATGCATTTTATGATTTATTCCTAATATTCATCGAGCCAAAGTCTATATCCTAATACAGTGGTGCAGTTGAATTAATTAGCACTGGCGTAAATGTTTCATATTGTTTGACCTAATGAGCACTGCTGTTTGATTGTGAATAACAAGTTTTATTTTGCTGTGGAAATACAGTCCACACTTCAAGAATAGTGACTTGATCCATTTAGAATAAAGCTGCATCCTAGAAAGCAGCTCTCCAAGTGTAACTCTTGAGTGGTTTAGGAGTTAGTGATTTGCTATTTGAAGTGAAAGGCATTATTGCTATCATGCAAGCTTCGAAACATGTCAAAATCAGATTCTTAAAGTTTGTGAAACAGCTCTTTAAATTTGGTTTGTCTCTTGAATCCAGGATGGGGAGACTCTGAAGGGACCCCCTCAGAGAGGGGAATGACCACAGATGCTGTCTACACTTACAATTGGTTGAAAGCAAGGAGTGGTAAGAGTTCCGTCTACATCTGGGGCCACTCACTAGGTACAGGGTAAGTGGCTAATTGTTTATAGCTGGCTTTCACATAAGTGAAGATCCTCACTTATTTCAAGGAGATATTGGTGGCTTTCTGCAGTTTTATTTTGTTGCACATTTTTATTGAAGTATTTAAATAATTTGACTCACAAAAAGGTAAAAACTAATGTAAAGTAAGACATTTTCAGACTTGCATCTTGGTCCGCTCAAGAGGGATTTTAGAGACTGAGAGTTTTTGGCATATTTCATAAGTTCTAATAAGTTTCAAGAGGGAGAGTGCATGTGAGAAGATTGGATTGTGTTAAACTTTCTAACATCAACTACTGTTGAGTCACATAGCTAAAATTACATCAACACCATCTTGATTAAGGGGAATTGTGTTTAGTGTTATAATAAGTCCCAACTGTGTTTCCAAAATCCTATTAAAAACACATTTGTTATAGTTGCCAAGTGCCTCGAGAGTTGGAAATGGTCTATTGGGGCTGTGGACATATGTTCCAGCACCCTCTGGACATGAAGCATCGCCAGTACAATTCAAATGAAAAGTTGTATTAAAACATCTGGAATTCACTGCCCAAGGGTGGTGGAAGCAGATTCAGTGGTGACATTCAGAAGGGAATTGGGAAACATTTGAAAAGGAAACATTTGCAGGGCTAAAGGGTGAAAGTGCAGGGGAGTGGGATTAATTGGATAGCTGTATCTAAGTGCCAGCACAGGCACGATGGGCCTCTTGTGCTCTGATACTGTGAAAACATGAGAAAATATAAGGCCAACTTTAGATTTGACAGACTGGAATGCTTCCCAATCCCAATTCAAAAAGTAACAACATGAATATCTCTAACTTGTCACGTAATGCACAAAAGTGCTTTCTGTCAGATCTTTGATATCCTTTTTACAGAGCATTACAAAAGAGATATATCATTTCAGTATGTTAGGGTAGGATAGAAACAACATCTATGGAAAGATGTATTTTTGCAACAATATAAATGAAAACAATTTGGTCTTTAGTGTTTACACATGCACCAGAATAATGGGTTTAACTGTAAACAACCGTGTGCCAACATACTACACTTTTACTAATCTGTTTACACAACGGTGTCTTGCATACTAAAGTTAGAATACTAAAGTAATGCAAGAGATTTAATTCAAGTGCTTTTTAAAAATTCATTCTGGGAGAATGGGTATTTCTAGCAAGGGCAGCAATTTACGAGCCATCCCTAGTTGCCCTTGAGAAGGTGATGGAGGACTGCCTTCTTGAACAGCTGCAGTCATGAGGTGAAGGTTCTCCCAAAACACTTGTTAGGTAGGGAGTTCCAGAATTTTGTCCCAGTGACACTGTGACTTGGAGCGAAACTTGGAGGTATTCCCATGCACCTGATATCATTGTCCTTCTGGGCAGTAAAGTTTGACGTGTTCATTAAGACAGTGCAGTCTTTATTCAGAAATTATTGACCCAGTAAAAATTTGAAAATCAAATTGTAGAGAAACACAGGCACAACCCTACATTACACGACCTTGTGCTGCAGTGCCTGAACACAATAGTATTATCCTACTGGTCTGTCTAAAACTCATCCCATGTGTTGGTGGGGTTGCATGATAATACCATTTTACTTGGTGACATTATTAATCATTTTTCCCATTGGCTTGGTGCATTTATGGTATCGACTAGTTCCATGAGGATATTGCCTTACTATATCATACCTGCTGAAAATAATGGATTTGGGATTTATCTCCCATAATGCAGCATATGGCATGATAGAGTCATAGAGTAATTTACGGCACAGAAGGAGGCCATTCAGCCCATCAAATCCATGCCAGCTCTCCACAGAGCTGCTCAGTTAGTTCCACTCCCCCACACGATCCCCATAGCCCGGCAAGTCTATATCCTTCAAGTATCCATCCAATTTCCTCTTCAAGTCATTGATTATCTCCATTCCGCCACCTTTGTGGGCAGTGAGTTCCAGGTCATTACCAACCGCTGCGTAAAAAAAGTTCTTCCTCATATTTTATACTCTATGCCCCGACCGATGAAGGCAAGCATGCCGTATGCCTTCTTGACTACCTTATCCACCTGCGTTGCCACTTTCAGTGACCTGTGGACCTGTATGCCCAGATCTCTCTGCCTGTCAATACTCCTAAGGGTTCTGCCATTTACTGTATACCTCCCACCTGCATTAGACCTTCCAAAATGCATTACCTCACATTTGTCCGGATTAAACTCCATCTGCCATTTCTCCACCCAAGTCTCCAACCGATCTATATCCTGCTGTATCCTCTGACAATCCTCATCATTATCCGCAACTCCACCAACCTTTGTGTCATCCGCAAACTTACTAATCAGACCAGCTACATTTTCCTCCAAATCATTTATATATACTACAAACATCAAAGGTCCCAGCACTGATCACTGCGGAACACCACTAGTCACATCCCTCCATTCAGAAAAACACCCATCCACTGATACCCTCTGTCTTCTATGACCGAGCCAGTTCTGTATCCATCTTGCCAGCTCACCTCTGATCCCGTGTGACTTCACCTTTTGTACCAGTCTGCCATGCGGGACCTTGTCAAAGGCTTTACTAAAGTCCATATAGATAACATCCACTGCCCTTCCTTCATCAATCATCTTCGTCACTTCCTCAAAAAACTCAATCAAATTAGTAAGACACGACCTCCCCTTCACAAAACCATGCTGTCTCTCGCTAATAAGTTCGTTTGTTTCCAAATGGGAGTAAATCCTGTCCCGAAGAATCCTCTCTAATAGTTTCCCTACCACTGACGTAAGGCTCACCGGCCTATAATTTCCTGGATTATCCTTACCACCCTTCTTAGACAAAGGAACAACATTGGCTATTCTCCAGTCCTCTGGGACCTCACCTGTAGCCAATGAGGATGCAAAGATTTCTGTCAAGGCCCCAGCAATTTCCTCCCTTGCCTCCCTCAATATTCTAGGGTGGATCCCATCAGGCCCTGGGGACTTATCTACCTTAATGCTTTGCAAGACACCCAACACCTCCTTTTTGATAATGAGATGACTGAGACTATCTGTACTCCCTTCCCTAGGCTCATCATCCACCAAGTCCTTCTCTTTGGTGAATACTGATGCAAAGTACTCATTTAGCACCTCGCCCATTTCCTCTGGCTCCACACATAGATTCTCATCTCTGTCCTTGAGTGGGCCAACCCTTTCCCTGGTTACCCTCTTGCTCTTTATATACGTATAAAAAGGCTTGGGATTTTCCTTAATCCTGTTTGCCAATGACTTTTCATGGGTAAGCAGCCATTAGTTAAATGTTGACCTCCTAACACATGATAAAACCAAGTTTGTTACATTGAAATAGAAACAGAAATACTCAGCAGGTCTGCGAGCATCCGTAGAGAGAGAAACAGAGTTAATGTTTCCGGTCAACGATCCTTCATCAGACTGGAAATATTTAGAGATCTAACAGTTTTTAAGCAAGGCAGAGAAAGTGGAGGAGGAGGGGAGAAAATAACAAAAGAGAAGCCCTGTAATATGGTATACGGCAGGAGAGATTAAATGATATAAAAGGATGATAATGCAAGGCAAAAAGAAATGCAAATTGTTCGAGTAAAGGAACCAAAGATACAAAAGATGTTTCTCGAGGAGGTGTAAATGGGAAAAGTAGAATCATCACCAACAGCTGTTGTCCAAAAATATTACTTTCTTTCACCTTGCACCATCATCTCTTTGGTCATTTAAAGTCTACTGCCTTCCACCTTATCACACACCTTCCTTTTTGTTATTTCCTCCCCTCCCCTCTTTCCCTCCCCTGCTTAAACAAAGTGATTCCTGACAATGCAGAGCATGCGCAGAGCGATCGCAGGTGTCATCAGTGTGTGAACATTTGCCAACTTGCCAGTATGAATGCACGCGCATGACGTCACCACGCAATGATGTCCTCACCCCTCAATAACCGCTTCCATTTCCCCAAACACTCCCTCATACCACCTGTGCTTCAACCGCTGCTCCAAGCCTCCCCCTGCCCAACTCCCCCGGTCAATTGCTCCCTGCTGCCTTCCCTCAGCCACTTGCTCACCATCTGCCCCCCCCCACAAAAAAAACGGCTGCTTCCCCACCCCACTCCACCCCCATCCAGTCGCTCCCACCCTCGCCGCTTCCAGGGCCACTCCGCTCCAGCCCACCGCCCCCCCCACCCCCCAACTCCTCCGGCCACTTGCTCCCTGCTGCCTTCCCTTAGCCAGTTGATCAGTACCACCCCTAACCACCCCCCACAAACCGGCTGCTTCCCCCTCCATCCACTCACTGCCACCCTCACCACTTCCAGGGCCGCTTGCTCGGTCCCCAGTCCCACCCCCAACTCAGTCCCACCCAGCCCCCCTCAGCCGCTCACTCCAGGCCTCGCTGCTTCCCCAACCTCTCGAGGGGTGAAAGGGCAATGCGTGAGCGAGTGGCTGAGAGGAGAGAAGTGGCGTGGGCTGGAGCGAGCGGTGGGGGTTGGGGGTGAAGCAGGGAGCAAGTGGCGGGGGTGGGGAAGCCGCGAGGCCGGGAGCGAGTGGCTGAGGGACGGCAGCGGCAAGGCCAGGAGTGAGCGGTGAGAAGACGGGCGCAGGAGGGAGTGGTTGGGGTGGGATGGACGTGGCTATCGCAACCATTGAGGGGATTTGGGTTTAATTTGTTTTTGTGATAAATTGAGCAGCGCCATCTTTATTACAGTCTGCTGCCTGAGGCGTCACAGACAGTAACATTTCAGTGGATGAGGCTGCATTTGCACATGTGCCAATACCGCGTCACCTAGTGGTTGCATTGTCAGCAAATGCAGCCTTGCTTAAAACTGTTCCATCTCCAAGTGCTCTGGTCTGACAAAGGGTCATTTACCTTTGTTAACTTTGTTTCTCTCTCCAGAGATGCTGCCAGTATTTCCAGCATCTTCTATTTTCATTTCAGATTTTCAGCATCTGCATTATTTACACCTTTTGTTACACTGTGTATTGTTTAACAAGCAATTTATTTTCAGTTCTTAAAAGTGAAGTTAAATGATTTAGTAAATGACAGATGAGCAAAAAGTGGGATGGTATGCACTGATACAAATAGAACATCTGTTGTGTGCTAGCTTAAGAAGAAAGACATTCTGAATTCTTAATTTGTTGGGTTCTGTTTAAACAATGTTATACCTAATGTTGGAAGTAGAAAATAATTTCTCATCTCTTTTCAGAGTTGCTACAAATGTTGTACGGCATCTGTGTGAAAAAGGTAAAATGCTTTAACCAACTCATTGATTATGTTCTTGCAACCATCCCTGCTTTTCTTGTTGAAATTAAATTTAGACTTGCAACAATCAGCATTGCAAAGATTAATCCTGTCTACGCCTTCTCGATTGAGTAGGTCAGTGTTGGTTCCAGGCTGCAAGCTAATCAATCTGCTCAGCTTGCGACAAAGATTAGTTTGCAAATGAAGTTCATAACAACATCTTATGAATCCAAATTCTGTGGAAGATTCTCAAACACAGATTGGCAACAGTGATCTAATTCGAACCACATTATACCTCAGAATCAATGGTATCTGCTTACAAGATCACAAGTACCTGGCTAGGTTATGAAGACCTATCCTGGTTCATCCATCCAGAGTGAGCCTATAATAACCCTTCCTCCATTGCAAAAATCCAATTGCTTTTTAAATGGTTCTGGAGCTTTCATCTCAACTGTTCTATCCGGGAGTCTATTCAATATATTGATCACTGCTTGTGTGAAGATTGTTCCTGATAGCAGTCCTACATTTACCTTATACTAGTTTGAATCTGTGGCCCCCCTTGTTCTGCTCTCTTAAGTGTTTAATTTAAATTAATATTCTAGATTCTGTGTTGTAACTAATATGTATTTCTACATAATTTGCCTTTTCCATACTTAAGATTGAGGGATGATCTAATTAGGGTGATGATGGTGATTTAAAGGATTTAATAGGGTATCTAGAAACTGCCTGCTCTGGTCAGGGAAGTCCAGAACAAGGGGGCATAATCTTAACATTAGAGCTAGGCTGTTCAGGGGTAATATTAGAAAGCACTTCTTCACATAAAGAGTATTGAAATCTGGAATGCTATGTCCCAGAATGCTGTCAATTAAAAATTTAAAATCTGAGATTGATGGATTTTTATTAGGTAAGGTTATTAAGTGTTGTTGAACCAAGGCAGGTTAAATGGAGTTAAGGTGCGGATCATCAATGGTCTAATTTAATAGTGGAATAGGCTCGAGGGGCTGAATGGCCTGTTCCCATTCCTATG
This sequence comes from Heterodontus francisci, assembly GCF_036365525.1. Taxonomy (NCBI): domain Eukaryota; kingdom Metazoa; phylum Chordata; class Chondrichthyes; order Heterodontiformes; family Heterodontidae; genus Heterodontus; species Heterodontus francisci. The sequence continues at coordinate 23,565,861 of NC_090383.1, read as the reverse complement.
TTCTCGTACCATTTGTTACCTTATACATCTGTATAATATCAACACTCAGATGTTTCCTTTCCAAAAGCCTAAACTTTACAGTCTTAGAATTCAAACCTTTATCAATAGGGATTGGCCTTGTGAATCTTCTCTGCACTGTCTTCAGTGCTCGAATGTTACTGTTGTGTCTTGATGACCAGAAGTAGGCCCAGTAATCAAGGAATGTTGTCTGACCAGAGCCTTGTACAGTTTGATCATGACTCTTCTACTATTTTAGTTGTGTAGTTCAGCATTCTTTTAGCTTTGTTGATTGCTGTGCATTGGTTGGGCACATGCAGGAATGAAAAAATAAAATTATCCTATTTCTGCAAAGTACTGTGCAGCAACCTGCTGGTGATGGTCCTTTTTATGCCTTTTGATCCTTGATGGGACCCTTAATTATTAAAAATTTCTCCCATCTCACTTTTCGATCTCTCCTATCATGCACCAAAGAATTGCAGGGAGTATAGAATCATACAGCACAAAAGGAAGCCAGTTAGCCCGTCATGCCTGTTCTGGCTGTCTAAAAGAGCTAACCAGTTTCCCCATAGCTTTGCAGATTTCTCCTTTTTAAGGAGATATCGAATTCCCTTCTGAAAGATGTTATTGATTCTGCTTCCACCACCCCTTCAGGCAATGCATTCCAAATCATCACAACTTGGTACATAAGAAAAATTCTCATCTCTCCTGACTATTTGACAGTTATTGTAAACATGTATTCTCTGGTTGCCGACCCTCCTGCCAGTGGAAACAGTTTCTCCATACTTCATCTATCAAACACCTTCATAATTTTGAACATCAGTATTAAATCTCCACTTAACCTTCTCTGCTCTAAGGAGAACAAACTTCTGAAGTCATTTTGCATAAATGAAGTCCCTGATTCCTGGTATTCACGATTGAGCACGATAATCCTATAAAGGTTCAGGATAACTTCCTTGCACGTATACCATAAATCATTTGAACTTTTTATTGCTGGTCAAAAAACAGGCACTAGCACTTAAAGATTTAAGCTATTCTTTGGATCTAAACATTTCCAGAGAAGGCATCATCAATACTTCCAGAACTTTTTGTTTTTGTTTCAGATTTCCAGCATCTGACAGGAGAGAGACCATGATCACTGGCTTTTGATCCGCAAGTGCTTTTTTGGGGGGGGGGGGGTGGGTTTCAGAGCCATTTTTACAGCATTTCGCCCTTTGGGATTGGAGGTCGACTGTGGTTGTTGTTTTCCTGTTGCTTGGGGTTTAGTACCTGTCCCAGGAAAGCTTCAATCAAAAATTGGCTGCAACCAACACCAGAGCTCCAGGCCAGGGGATACGTAACACCGTTAGGGTGGCGGTGAAAGATAGCAAAGGAGGTGCACCCATCGACTGCATCTTCTTCATGAAGAAAATCCTGATTGAATGCTGTGGCTTTCCAGCTGCGGACATCTTCTGCCTGCAGGACTTCCCCAGCAATGGATATTTTGACGTGACGTTCAAGAATGTGGCGGGCTGCATCAAGTCCCTGAAGGTGTTCAAGGAGAAGAGAAACCAGGCACCACTGTCAATCCTCACAGTGGAGCCGCTCTTCACACTGCCATTGCAATGCAACCGGCTGGTGACAATCTACCTCTACAGCTCCCATGTTCCTGTTGTCGATGTGCTCTCCTTCCTCACCAGGTATGTCGAGGTGGCCAACAGCAGCACTGAGGTCAAGGACCCCTTTGGGATTTGGACCAGCAAGCGGCAAGTCAAGGTCACCTTGAAGGTCGCACCAATGGAGCTATTATCCATCCTCCCTCCGGCTTTGCTATCGGGGGAAGTCGAGGCTACTTGGTCTACGCGGGACAGCCCAGAATTTGTTGGACCTGTGGCAAATCTGGTCATGTGGTGGCCAACTGCAGCACAGTCGTCTGCAAGAACTGCAAGAAGGAAAGCCATCAGACAAAGGACTGTAAGCAGAGTAAGTGCTGCAACCTGTGCGGTGGGGCAGGCCACCTCTACAAGACCGGCCCCAAATGTTGCCACAGTTAGGCACAGGCAGCAAGGTCCAAGGAAAGGCTGGATGAAGGAACAGTGAACAGTGCCTCATGCTACGAAGGTGACCAGCAACCCTCCCCACAGCGAGGAAAATCTGTCTGAGAAGGAGAGGAAAGGGAAGGCAGCTGCAACCAGCAACCCAACACTTACCCTGTGCCTGAAAACTCCTCCTCTACATACAGAATCCATGGAGGCGGAGGCAGCAGTGGGACAATTGGATGAGTGGCAAGTGGTCAAAAGGAAAACCACAAAGAAGAAGCCCCAAAAAAAGGAACAGGTCACCACCCAAACCGGTGACACGAGGAGGCTACAGTCTGACAGACTATGGCAGCTGATCCTCTGGACAAGGAAGGGCCAGAAAGACGGCACCCACAAAAGAAGTGGCAGAATGCAAAGGAGCTGGAAGAGAAAGCCCCCCAGCTCCGTGGTACTGGAAGCAGCGATGGGCGCAGCGTGCTCAACCCCAACACGCTGAACCCAGTGAGATGCCCAGTGCACCCCAGCTCTGGGAGACCGAGAGCAGCGAAGCGTCCAGCACACTCCAGCTCTGGGAAGCTGGAAGCAGAAATTCCTTGAGGAGGAACAGTGGGGAAAGACACCACGAGCAGAAGACAGTCCAAACCTTGCTGCCTACAAGACCACCACCCCCCCCAACCCCCGATGTCACCCCAGCAGAAAAAAACCCCATGAGTGACCAGAAGGGTTTTCTGAGCCCAACGCATGTGCAACAGCTTGTGCACGCTATGGGTATGCAGGAAAATACCCAAGGACTGGGGCTGGTAAGGACACCTGGTGTGGTAAGCAACATCCAGTTTTAAATGGGTATAAAGATTGCTTCTATTGATACGCATATCGTTAAATCCACTACATGATGTGTTTTGACCTTGGGTTACCTTGCCAAGGTCAAAGCCGACCTGCTGCTTCTGCAGGAATGTGGGATACCGCACCTCAGCACTAACAGTGCAGTGGTGGTCCCACGGACCATTGACCTGGTCAGTGGGAAATGATTCCCGTTCCTCTGGCCTGGGTATTCTGCTGTGGGGAGGCAACTTCACCATCTCCGAAGTTAAGGAGGTGGTGGGCGGTCGCCTTCTCGTAGCAGACGTAATGTACAACAATGCTCCACTCTGGTTAATCAACGTGTACGCCCCAGTCCAGCAGAGCAAGCGGCTGACCATCCTCCAGCAGCTCCCACTGCTGCTGGCGACGTCCAGGCCAGTCATCCTAGGTGGTGACTTCAACTGCATCACTGATATAGCTGGACGATCCGGCCGTGACAACAGCAAACTGGATGTTACGTTCAGATTCCTAGTGGAAACAGTAAAAGATGCCAAGCGGCCTGATGTCTTCATCAACCCTGCAGCTGGAGCGCAGCGTAGATACAACTGGTCCAGACCGGACGGGTCTGCCTGTTCCAGGATTGAGTTCCTATTTGTATCCGGTGCTTTCACGGTCAGATTCACTGACGTCAAGCTGGTGTTCTTCTCTGACCACTGCCTTTTACTGGCCGACTGTCACTTACAGGACGACCAGCGGGTTGGCAGGGGAACACAGAATCTGAACGTAAAACTGCTGACTCCAGAAAACATTGAGGAACAAAAAGGATTATAAAGGTTGGAGAACCGTGAAACCCCTCTTTGAGTCTCCGGTGCACTGCTGGAAAGCGATCAAGGCGAAGATCAAGAGGTTCTTTATCCTCAAAGGTGTTCAGAAGGTGAGAGAGGGACAGAGGGAAATGTCCCGACTCCAGAAAAGAATGCAGAATCTGCTCCGGTTGCAGTTGATGGGGGTCGAGGTCAAGGAGGATCTCTGAGAGGTGAAGAGCCAGCAGGCCTCGCTCTTTGCTGTGGAGGCCTCCAAGAACATCTTCCGGTCCAGAGTCCGCTCCGTTGAGCAGGATGAGACGTGCTCGTGTTTCTTCTTCCAAAAGGTACACACAGAGAGCTCTGTGATCAGCAGCCTGAAGCAGAGGATGGCTCAGTAACGTCATCGCAGTCTGACATACTAAGGATCAGCATATCCTTTTATGCTGGGCTGTATGATGTGAAGCCCGCGATCAGCACGGCCCCCAGTCCTTCCTGTCATCTATTCCAGAGGTCTTAGATGACAGCATGCAGGAGAGTCTGGACAAACCGCTAACTCTGGACGAACTGACAAAGGTTTTCAAGATGAGTAAAACTCCCGGAAGCAACGGCTTACCTGTTGAGTTGTATTCGACTCTGTGGGACTGGATCGGCCCGGACCTGCTGGAAGTATACGAGAGTATGCTTCTGGCCAGCAGCATGTCAGAATCCATGAGGAAAGGCATCATCACCCTCATCTACAAGCAGAAGGGGGGGAGGGCGGCAATCAGAAATTGGCAGCCCATCTCACTGCTTAATGTAGCCTACAAGATTCTGTCCAAAGTCATTGCCAGTCGGGTCAAGTCTACTCGAGTTGGTGATTCACCCCGATCAAACCTCCACTGTACCCGGCAGGAAGATCTCTGATAGTCTCACGCTACTCAGGGATACGATCGACTATGTATGGGACAGGGGGGGTGGACACCTGCCTCATCAGCCTGGACCAGGACAAAACTTTTGACAGGATATCGCACGCCTACATGATGGATGTGCTCTCCAAAATGGGGTTTGGGGAGGGAATCTGCAATTGGATCCAACCGCTCTACACAAACATCAGTAGTGCAGTCTCACCAATGGGTGGGAATCAAAGTTTCCCGATCAAATGTGAAGTCAGATAGGCTGCCCTATCTCCCCTAACTTGTTTGTTTGCTGTATCGAACCTTTTGCTGAGTCCGTTAGGAAGGATACGGCATAAGAGGGGTGACAGTCCCAGACAGCTGAGGCACTCAGGTCAAAGCCTCCCTGTACATGGACGATGTTGCCGTCTTCTTCTCAGATCTGCCATCCATTCACAGGCTGGTGAGCATCTGCAACCAGTTCAAACTGGCCTCGGGAGCCAAAGTAAATGGCAGCAAGAGCGAGGCCATGTTCTTTGGGAACTGTGCTGATCGATCCTTTTTCCCCTTCACCGACAGGTCAGTCTACCTGACGGTGCTGGGGATATGGTTCGTAAAGGGCCTTGGTGTGTGCCAAAACCTGGAAGGAGCGACTAACCATGGTACACCATAAACTGAGCATGTGGGAGCAGCGATCTCTCCATTGTAGATTAGAACCTGGTCATCAGGTGCGAGGTGCTCACGTTGTTGCTCTATGTGGCGCAGGTCTGGCCCATACCCCACTCCTGCGCCGTGGCGGTCACCCGAGGCATTTTCCATTTCGTCTGTGGATCCAAAAATGGACCGGGTCCAGAGGGACACGATGTTGAAACCTCTGAATAAGGGGGAAAAAACATACCCAACATCGCCTTCATCCTGATGACCACCTTTGTGTGCGGCTGCATCAAGCTGTGAGTAGAGCCCCAGTACGCAAACACCAAGTGTCACTACCTGCTGGGTTTCTGTCTGTCCCTGGTGTTGCGAAGGATGGGTCTGGTCATATTGCCACGGAACACTCCATCCAGTTGCACCGTGCCGTACCACCTATCATTTGTGGAAAGGTTTGTGCAGAAAAACACCTTTGACCACTAATCCATCGGGCAGTGGTCTGCACGGAATGTCCTCAAGGCCCTACGGGAAAATGAGATAGTGGATCCTGTCAGATGGTTTCCTGAGCTGATTGCCAAAGGCATTTGGCAGAATGCCTCATCACCAGAACTTTCAAACAAGCACCAAGACATAGCTTAGCTGGTGGTGAGAAGGGCCTTCCCCGTCAGACCCATCCTGCATGCCCGGAATCTCACCACATCTGCTGCCCTTGAGGTGGCTGTGGTGGGGAAGAGACTGTTGCCCACCTCCTTCTGGAATGTGCCTTTGCAAAGCAGATGTGAGAAGAGATGCAGTAGTTTTTGTCGAGGTTCACCCCGAGCAGCTCTGTAACACAGGAGTCTGTGCTCTACGGGCTGTTCCCAGGGATGCGCACCGAGATAAACATCAACTGCTGCTGGAGGACGATCAACTCTGTGAAAGACGCTCTTTGGTCTGCCCGAAACTTGCTGGTCTTCCATTGCAAAGAGTTTTCCATGACCGGGTGTTGTAGATTGGCACATTCCAAGGTCCAGGACTACACGCTGAGGGACGCACTAAGGCTTGGGGCAGCCGCAGCAAAGGCTCAATGGGGAAAGGCCACTGTGTAAGGTCCTCCTGCCGTAGTGAACCGAGGGTCTGGAACCTGTGTAAAACCCTTCGGACTGTATACAACAAAATGTGGTTTTGCTGTGCGATGCAAATGTACATTGCATGTAAAATGGAATGGAAGGTTTGTGAGGCAACTCATCTTCTGTATTGAAGAAAACTGATTTCTTTTGCACTTTCTGGAATGTCAACTTGGAACTGTAATGTGTTGTTTACAATTTTTTATGAATAAAGTATATTTTTGGGCAATTATTTTCCCAGTATCTGCAGTATTTTGCTTTTTATTTGGAGGGATGTTAGTACTTGCTAGTGGACGCTAATGAAAATTTAAGTTCCATACAGTTTGAAAAAGGCTGTTAAAATGTTTGGCTCCTCCAAATCAAAGAAACCATTTTGAAAATTATTAGAAAAATGCTCGAACAGTGATTGAAATGCACCCTTCTATCACACTTTCGGAAATACACCCTACAGGGCACTTACATTGACGAGCTGACAAACAGGAAATTAATATCTTTTATTTATTGAAATAGAAACCCCACTAAAAGCAGGGCTACAAAAAATTATTTAAAACTCTGAGTGTTCCTCTCCACGGAAATCTTTAGTAAAAGGCGAAAGATTTATACGATCTGAAGAGAAACCAGAGTGTACTAACAACTTGTTCCGCTTACTCTCAAGCCACCGCACTCTTGGCTCTTTAACATCATACTGAGCGGACGCACCGACAATCAGCCGACAATACTGGAGGAAGACCATTTAAAGCCAAATAGATTTTAAGATGAAAACTAACACAAACTGTTAACATCCCACAGAAAAAGGAATAACTATTGATCTTTTTAACACCATTCTTGTTATGTAGATGAGTGGGCGGGACCTATCGGAATGCAGCCGCCATCCGCGGGAAGGTGGTGTTGCAGATTGTGGGCACTGCTCTGCTCGGTGACTGCCCGGAGAGGTTATCTTTTCTCACTCTGTGCTCACCAAGTGATTTTCTTTTAGTGCAGGTTCTCGTGAAAAGTGAGGAACGAAAAGCCGAAGTCTTGTGTAATGAGCTCTGCATTGTGGCATTTGCAATTTAACCCCAACTTTCAATGTTCACCCGTAGGGTCAGAGTTCAGCCAGGGATAGTGTCTGGGATCTAGGGTCACCATTTGTCTGGTTTTATACCGGACTGTCAGTTTTTGGTCTGGCCACTGTCTTATACAGGATGGTTTTATGTCCAGTATTTTGTGCCTGAGTGCACTTATCCACAGTGAAGCAGGTGCCTGTGTTCTTTCCTCTCACCATGTGCAGCAGCTTCAAACTGACTGGGACAGAGAGAACAGAGGTTGCTTATCATAATTTCCACCTCCTTGAGGCAGGAAGTCCCGCCTAATGGAGCCGCTAGCTTATCAGCGGGCTGGGAACTCTTAGGCCCAGCAGCACCTCTGGGAGCAGTGGCCACCGCAGGGACTACACCCAGCCATCGCAAGCAAGTTGAAGGATGGCCCGGGAACTAAGTTAAGTTTTTAGGGCCTCGCTGGGGATGATCAGTCGGGCCCCAGCGGGGCAAGGAGGGGCGGGGGAAGTATTGTGCGTTGGGGGAAGTTGGAGCTTTGGGGGCGGCCCTCCCTGGGGCACAGGGTGCCCGATCAGGAGGGCCCCCCACCAGCCCACAAGAAGGCAGCTTGGTTTCACCAGGCAGGGTTTTTGAGGCTTCTGCTGTCTGGCCGCCATGGGTATGTTACCCATGGCGGAGGCCCTTGAGTGCCAGTTAATTGGCCGTTAAGGATCTTGATTGGCCTGAGGCATGTGGGTCATTTCTTGCCGTCCTGCTCCATGGAGGCGGCCCCCCCACCCCCGCATCCCACTCAATTTTACGCCCCCGCCCCTCCCGCCACCAGCTTTCTCGTTTGGGGAGAGTAAAATTCTGGCAATGGCCTCTAATTTTGGACTTCTCATGATAAACTTTCTCTATGTTCACCATATCAAACCAATTCATAAATTTAAAGATCTCCATCAGATCATCCCTCAGTCTTCTCTTTTCCAAGTCTGTTCAGTCTTTCCTGATTGTTGTACCCTCTCAGTTCTGGTATCATCCTTGTAAATCATTTTTTATCAATATCTAAATCCAATTTGTAATATGGAGATCAGAACTGTGCATTCTCAGTGTGGTCTTGTCAAGATTCTATACAAGTTGAAACAAGGTCTCTGCTCTTGAATTCTTGTGCGGTAGAAGTGAAGCCTAGAGCTTTATTTGCACTTTATATGACTTTATTAAACCCATTCTTTGAACAGGATGTTCCTCTGCTTTAGCCCAAATGATCTGCTAAGCTGCTGGACTCACTACTGATGGTAACCAAATGCTGTTGGTGCTAGCTACCGACTGTCTGGCTCACAACTTCAACATCTGCTTTTCCACTGCCCGTAACATTTACTGGTGTAAGCAGTACTGCAACTGGATTTCAACACTTTGATGATTGTTCTCTGGAGCCTGACCTGGAATTTTCAATGGATTTTGAAATCAATTTTTGCAACCCAATCATCAGTTTTAATATATAATGCAGGGTTTAGGGATGTATGAAATGAACTTCCATCAAAGTTGGTTAGTGATGAAACATTGTACTCCTTTAAAGTAGTTGGATTATTATCTGGCTAGAAATGAGATTGGAGGTTATATAATAAATTCAAGTAGGGATCATTGAATAATTTATGCTTCAATGTAAAGCCCATTATTCAAGGCTTAGTCTAGAAGTTCACCATTTTGGTTTCCTTGAAGATTTACCTGAGTTTACACATACGAACATATGAATTAGGAGCAGGTGTAGGCCATTTGGCCCCTTGAGCCTGCTCTGCCATTTCATAAGATCATGGCTGATCTGATTGTGGCCTCAATTCTATTTTCCTGTCTACCTCTTATACGCTTTGACTCCCTTGTCAATCAAGAATCTATCTAATTCAGCCTTAAAAATATTCAATGACCCAGCCTCCACTGCTCTCGAGGGAAGAGAATTCCACAGACTAACGACCCTCTGAGAGAAAAATTTCTCCTCATTTCCATCTTAAATGGGAGACACCTTATTTTTAAACTCTGTCACCTAGTTCTAGTCTCTCCCACAAGGAGAAACATCCTCTCAGCTCTTTCAGGAGATTTAACTAAGAGGAGGCTGTGACAATGCAACTTGTAACTGCCAGAGAATAGACTTGATGAACTCTACACTTTCTATTATAATTTGCTTTGTGGCTGTAGAGGTTATGGACATGGGCGGGAAAAATGTACCCAACGTGGCCCTCATCCTGATGACCACCTTCGTGTGCGGCTGCATCAAGCTATGTGTAGATCCCCAGTACGCAAACTCCAAGTGTCACTACGTGCTGAGGTTCTATCTGTCCCCGGTGTTGCGAAGGATGGGCCTGGTCACATTGCCGCGGAACGCACCATGCAGTTGGGCGGCGCCGTACCACCTATCCTTCGTGGAGCAGTTTCTGCGGAAAAACACCTTTGACCACCGGTCCATCAGGCAGTGGTCTGCACGGAATGTCCTCAAGGCCCTACGGGAAAAGGAAACGGTGGATCCTGTCGGATGGTTCCCCGAGCAGACCGTCAAAGTCATTTGGCGGAATGCCTCATCACCAGAACTTTCAAACAAGCACCAAGACGTAGCTTGGCTGGTGGTGAGAAGGGCCCTCCCCGTCAGATCCTTCATGCACACCCGAAGTCTCGCCCCCTCCGCACAGTGCCCCCGCGTTGGCTGTGGTGGGGAAGAGACGGTCGCCCACCTCCTCCTGGAATGTGCCTTTGCAAAGCAGGTGTGGAAAGAGATGCAGTGGTTTTTGTCAAGGTTCATCCCAAGCAGCTCTGTAACACAGGAGTCTGTGCTCTACGGGCTGTTCCCAGGGACGCACACCGAGACAAACATCAACTGCTGCTGGAGGACTATCAAATCGGTGAAAGACGCCCTTTGGTCTGCCCGAAACTTGCTGGTCTTCCAGCGCAAAGAGTTGTCCACCACCGAATGTTGCAGACTGGCACATTCCAAGGTCCAGGACTACGTGCTGAGGGACGCACTAAAGCTTGGGGCAGCCGCAGCAAAGGCTCAATGGGGAAAGACCACAGTGTAAGGTTCCCCCACCAAGCTGGACTGAGGGGCTGGATCCATGGGAAACCCCTCGAACTGTATCGTTAATATTCTCAATTGCTGTAAATGTAAAAATGTAATTGACATGACAATTGTGAAACGGAAGGGTTGGGAAGAAACTCATGACAGTATTGAAGGAAACTGATCTCCCTTGCAATGTTTGTATTTTTTGGTGCTGTTTGGAAACTGTTTGGCAATGTAATTTTTACAGATTTTTATGAATAAAGTATATTTTGGAAATAAAAAAAAAAGTAGAGGTTATGATGAGTCAAAAAAATATAATTCAGAAAAGCTACTTAGTCTTTTTCTGACTGCCTTTCCCACCACCCCATCCTCCAAGCCCCACGTCCCAAGTTGCAGTGTTCAGCTAAATGGTGTCAACCTCATTAAATTGGGGACCAGTAGCAATTCTGGGGCTTTTTACTCTTGACCTGTGGTTGGGAGTCACTGTGTTACTGGGAAAAGTACCAAAAATCTAAGTGTCCATGTATACAAATTATAAAAACCTACGCACAGATACAAACAGCAATCAAAAAGGCTCATGGAATTTGGCCTTTAATTCAAGGGGTTTGGAATTCAAAGGTGAGGAAGTGAAGCTTCAGTTGTACAGAGCCTTGGTCAGACTCAATCTGCAGAACTACTTTCAGTTTTGGACACTGAACCTCAGAAAAGATATTTTGACCTTGGAAGGACTGCAGCACCAATTCATCAGAATGGTACTAGATGCCAAAAAATTAAATTATAAGGACAGGTTGCATAAACTTGGTTTGTATTCTCTCCAGTTCAAAAGGGTGTGAGGAGATATCTAATTAAGGTCTTTAAAATGGTAAAAGGATTTGACAGAGTAGATAAACTATTTCTACTAATCGGGTATTTAGAACAAAGGGGCCTAATCTTAAAATTAAAGCTATGCCGTGAGGAATGAAATCAGGAAGCTGTTATTCACACAAAAGGTAATGGAAATTTTGAACAAAAGGCTGAATCAATTACATTTTCAAGGCTGGGATCAATAGATTTTCGTTAGATAAGAGATAGGAAGCAAAGGTAGGTAGATGGAGTTGAGATACAGAGCAGGCATAATCTAATTGAACGGCAGAACTGGCTCAAGGGGCTGAATGGCCTGTATCTGTTTCTACTTGTTCATTGGGTGGGGGGGGGGGGGGCGGTGGGTGGTGAGGGTGGGAAGTGAAAAGCTTTCAAAATGCTGTAATACGCCTGGATGGTATAATGGCCGAAGAAGGGTATGAGGCCAGCTTCAGGTAATATGTTGAACACTGAAAGAGACTTCTAGCTCTCATAACCAGTTGCTTAACAAGTCTTCCCTCTTATGATGTATAACACCAGCAAAACTGAATTCCACATATCGCTGAAGATGTTAGTTTCACCGGCAGATGAGAGAAATGTACAGAACCAATGAATATTGTTTAACTTTTAATTTATGGCAGCAAGATTATAAAATAGTAATCTTGTGCTTCGAATTTTGTTATATATGACTGCTTTCATTCTTAGAGACCCCTCCAGATGCCCTAATTCTGGAATCTCCTTTCACGAACATTCGGGAGGAAGCCAAAAGCCACCCTTTTTCACTGGTAGGTGGTCTGTTATTTTAAGTAATGTCCTATACTATGCACTACAGAGAAGAGCATGAAATTATTGATTCTCTTTGCCATCATCAGAATAAATTCAAGGTTACTGCTCAACAAATTGTACCCCTTGTGCAAAGACCAATGTATATTGAAAGTTCCACTGATTTGTTTGGCACTAACATATAGATTCACAGCTGAGACTGTGGCCTAAATTCAGATATACCTGTTGACAACTCTCAATAACAACTACATGCATTTATAGGTTGGATTTTGTGCAGGAGGCAGGGCTGCTGGTGCCGGGCCAAAAAGGTGGAGGGAGCCCTGCCTCAGCTTTTTCATGCCTCCCCTGGAGCGATCCTCCATTGTTTTTCTGCCGAAGTGTCCTGCGTGGGGATCTCCGTCCCTTTAAAGATGGCGATCCCGGTTCCATGAGCTGCTGGCCGATCACGGCCAGTGGCTACTGCCGGCACTGCAGAGGCCTTGGACCCAGGCCCAGCGCTGGTACCCCAGACCTCAGGTCAGTGAAAAGGGGTCACTGGGAACAGTCTGGAAGGCTCCAGCAAGGAGGGGTGAGAGGGTAAGGTTTGAGGTCCAGGGGGTGGGCGGGTCCATGGAAGTGGAGGTATTGTGGCAGAGGCACCTCCCACCGTTGGTTAGATCCCAGAGGCGGTGGGAAGAGATCCTTAAGTGGCTAATAGGCCACTTAAGGGCCTCAATTGGCCTCTGGATGGGAAGGCTGTCATCGGGTTATTCCATCCCCAGCAAAATCACTTGGCAATAGGCCCTCCTATCGCGAGTCAATGCGCCCCCCCCAGCTTCAACTCCACTTCAGTCGGGTCCATAAAATTGAGCCCATATAGTGTCTTTAATGTAGTAAAACACCGTAAGACACTTCACATTAACGTTATCAGACAAAATTTGATATCTGAGCCGCTTAAGATGTTATGACAGGTGACCAAGGATATTCTTAAAGAAGGAGAAAGACAGAGTGGTTCAGGGAAGAAATTCCAGAGCTTAAGGGCCTGGATGCTAAAGGCACAGTCACCAGACATACAAGGTGACAAACGTCTTGTTCTGAGCAATGCATACCCTTGATTATGGAGTAAAGAATCATCGTGTTGGCTTCAAATTTTGAATACTGTGCCAATAAAGACCAAATTGGACTATACGGTGTGTATCCAGTCACCTGTATCATTTGATCGCACTATTGCCTTAGGAAGTATTGTTACTAAAATTGCTGCGTAATCTTAAAGACTCATGGGTCGGACACATTTTGTTACTTCACTTCAGAACCAATGCTGGATGGGTTGATAAAGGATCTTTGGCTTTATAGAGGCATTGAGTACAAAAGCAAGGAATTTCTGCTAAACTACTATAAATCACTGGTTAGGCCTTAGCTGGAATATTGTGTCGAATGCTGTTCAAGATGAACGGATTGCTGCTTAACAGAGCTGAAACCAGTGACCTCGTGGGAAAGTTAACTAGTGCTGTTGGAAAGGGTTTAAACTAATTTGGCAGGGGATGGATACCAGGATGAAACATCAGAGATGAGAAACAGGTTCACAGAGGACTGGGAGAGACAAATGGTACTAGAGTAAAGAATAGTACAGGAATGGGAGGAATTAGACTGGGCAATACAAGGCAATCTGAGATGCATTTAGAGTGTATGTACATAAAAGCATGGAGTGTGTAAATAAGGTTGGTGAGCTGCAGGCACAAGTTGCCGCTTGGGACTCTGATATAGTGGCAATAAGAGAGTCTTGGCTCAAAGAAGGGCAGGATTGGAAAATTAATATTGCTGGCTATGAGGTATTCGGGAAAGATAGGAAGGAAAACAAGGAGGGGGTGTGGCAGTACTGATAAAATAAACTATTGCAGCACTGAAAAGGGATGATGTTGAAGGGTCAAAGAATCTATTTGGTTAGAATTAAGGGACAATACAGAAGTCATTATGTTATATTTCCAGCCTAACGTGGAACGTAGCAATGTTGGATCTAGTCCTGGGAAGTGAAGTGAGGAAAATGGAGCATGTTTCAGTGGGGAATCATTTGGGGAACAGTGATCATAAATTTCATCAGGTTTAGAATAGTTGTAGAAAAGGCCCAGGAACAATCAAGTGCAAAAATACTTAACTGAAAGAGGACTAATTTCAATGAGTTGAAAGTGATCTGACCTAGGTGGATTGCAATCAAAAATTGGTAGGCAAAACTGTAATTGAACAATGGAAGACCTGCAAAGAGGTGGTTCGGGTACAGAGTACACATAGTCAACGAAGGGGTAGGGATGGGCATGCAAAGCTAGAGATCCCTGGATGACTCAAGATTTATAACTATAGAAAAAGTAGGCTTATGACTAATGTAAGGTTCATAACATAGAGAACAAAGCTGAATACAGCAAAAACAGAGGAGATCTTAAAAAGGAATTAGAGGGTCAAAGAGAAATTGTGGGAATGGATTAGCGGCTAACATAAAAGGGAACCTGAAAGTCTTTTATAAACATACAAATAATAAAAAAGGTAGTCAGAGAAAGGGTGGGCTTGAAAAGGAGAGCTTCTTGTGAAGACAGAGGGCATGTCTGTTGTACTAATGAGTACTTTGCATCTGTCTTCACTAGAGAAGAGGGTTAAATCTGGCAGTTACAGACCAGGCAGCCTAATGTTGCTGGGTGGGAAAACTTTTAGAGACATTAATCTAGCACAAAATTAATTGGCAGTTGGAAAAGTGAAAGCCAGCATGGTTTTATTAAAAGCAAATCGTGTTTGACTAACACGATGGAGTTTCTCAATGAATTAATGGTGACAGTAGTTGAGAGTAGTGTGATTGGTGTTATGTATATGGACGTCCAAAAGGCATTTGATAAAGTGCCACATAACAGTCATGTTAACAAAATGAATGGGGCAGTGGCAATATTGGTACAAAGTTGACTAAGGGCAGTGATTAACAGTTGAAAAGGGGTCAGGTCCAGATGGATTGGAAGCAAAACATTTTTATTTTCTGTATTCAGCTTGGTTCTTTACTATGTTTCGAACCTTGCATTTGGCATAAGCCTACTTTTACTATAGTCCTAAATCTTGAGTCATTCAAGGATCTCTAGCTTTGGATGCCCATCCTTACCCCCTCATTGGAACGTGTCAACTCTGTACCTGAACCATCTCTTTGCAGATTTTCTATTGTTCAGTTACTGTTTTGCCAACCAGTTTTTGATTGTAATCCACCTAGGCCAGATCCCTTTTCAACTCGCTGAAAAATAACCATTAACCACTTCTCTACTTTCTATCCTTAGCCAATTTTGTACCAATATTGCCACTGCCCCATTAATTTTGCTAACATGTCTTGCCCAGGGGCTGGTAATAGGACCACTGCTCTTTTTAATACATATTAATAACCTGTAATTGGGTATAGAGGGAATATTTTAAAAGTTTGCAAATGACTCAAATGCAGTAAACTAAAAGGGTGATAGTTACAGAATTTAGGAGGACATAAACTGGTGAAATGGGCAGACATCTGGCAGAGAAATTTAGCACCGGGAAGTGTGAAGTCATGCATTTTGGTAGGAAGAATGAGGAGAGGAAATATAAACTAAATAGTACAATTTTAAAGGTAGTGCAGGAGCAGCAGGATATGGGGTTATGTATACAAATATTTGATAGTGTTAGGTAAAGTTGAGAAGGCTTTTTTTTTTTAAACGGCATATTGCGTCCTTGGCTTTATTAATAGAGGCATAGAGTACAAAAGAAAGGAAGTTATGCTAAACCTTGATGAAACACTGGTTAGGCCTCAGCTGGAGAATTGTGTTCAATTCTGAGAAGTTCAATTAGGAAGGATGTCAAGGCCCTGGAGAAGGTGCAGAAGAGATTTACTAGAATGGTACCAGGGATGCAGGATTTCAGTTATATGGAGAAGCTGGGATTGTTCATCTTGTAGCAGAGGAGATTTGATAGTGGTGTTCAAAATTATGAGGGGTTTTGATCAAGTAAGTAAGAAGAAACAATTACCACCAACAGGAGGGTTGATAACCAGAAGACAAAAATTTAGGGTAATTGGCATAAGAGTCATATAGATTAAAATGTTCTTTTTTACGCAGTGTGTTGTTATGATCTGCACTACCTGAAAGGGTGGAGGAAGCAGATTTAGTTGTAATGTTCAAAAGGAAAAGAAATGTATATTTGAAAAGGAAACATTTGTGAGTTATGGGAAAAGAGCTGGGGGAGTGGGAGGAATTGGATAGTTGCTTCAAATTGCTGGCATAGGCACGATGAACCAAATGGTCTCAGTAGCACTGAAGCAATCATTTTGTCTAGAACTCTTTGTGCTAGGATGTGACTTTCTAATCTAGTAATGCTGGACATGGAAATTTTGTCAGTGAGGCAGAACTACCTGTTATCACAGGAGTAGGAGTCCTGTACAAAATGAACACTTTGAAGCCACTTCCAACTCACCTGTCCTACAGCAGAGCAGTAAAATGTGGCTAAGGGACAGCAAAAAATTGTGCAGGTATTTAAAATACTTTGACCTGTACAGCAATTCTATACACGGCTTTCTTTTAATTGCATTTTTGGAGGAGTTTTTATTTTTCCATTTTCTCCCAAGTGTTGACTCCTGTTAGGGTATGGTTCTACAGATATAATTGCCCAGGGCTACCTTGCCTACCTATGAACATGGGAGTTTTACATAGATGGGGTTGTTCCAGCGTGATCCATGCCTATTCTTGCCCTATGTCCAGGTGGAGCCACTGGAAGAATCCAAAGTGGAAACCACTGCTTGGTTTTCTACTTGCATGAATGTTGAAACCAATGGGTACTGTGTGACCTGAACACTTCTATTTTTCTTTGTACAATATGTTTTAAGAACTTATAGTTGGATTGAGGACACTGATTCATCTGGAATCTTGAAAAAGCTGAAATTAGGCTGTTTTTCACAAAATGAAGGACAACAGTAAACAAATCTTACTAGAAAGCATCTGTTTGCAAATAACCCAGCAGGGGGTTCATGCTTGTGACTGCAAAGAATGTTTACAAGGGAATGACAAACTAAAATTTATGGTTGTCATATGACTTGTCTCTGGAAAGGTTTTTGTTTCATTTTGAACTGTTTATAATAAAAAAAAAGCCAGTGGGTGTTTGGCCAAGAACAGAAAGAAGTTTGCTCCCTGAACTGCCAGGAAAACAGAGGAAGACAGCTAATATCTCTCTCTCTTTGAAGAATCCCTGCATCTTTAAATAATTCCTGCATCAAGTTGTGCTGTTACCTCCTGTATTTGAAGAAATCCTGCATGTTTGCAGAAACCTTGCAACTTTGAAGGAACTTTGTATCAAATGTGTGAGAATTGAAACCTTTGTTGCTGCACACCTGATGTAAGACCTTTGTGAAGCCATCTGTGCTGAATCTGTTTGAAAGCCTATCCAGAACAATAAACATCCCTTGGAAAGAACTGTTCTAGGAAGATTCCTAGTGGCAGCCACCTATTTGCCTTTGGGCCACTTCACCAAAACAAAGGACTTCCTTCCATACCTTCTTTTAAGCCTAAATGTTTTTCAGTCGTGTGTGTGTTTTTGTGTGTGTGTGTGTGTGTTTTTGTGTGTGTGTTTTTGTGTGTGTGTTTTTGTGTGTGTGTTTTTGTGTGTGTGTGTGTGTGTGTTTTTGTGTGTGTGTGTGTGTGTGTGTGTGTGTTTTTGTGTGTGTGTGTGTGGATAAAAATAAAGGGCTTTAATATTTCAATTCACGTGTATGTTTACTTTATTATTGGTTAAGACTTAGGGTATAATAAATGGATAATTTTGTTGTTTATCAGAGAAACCTGGTTGGTGTGCTTTATTCTGGGGAAAAATAGAGTATCTGATTGACTGGTTCAGTAAGTGGGAAAATTTAAATATATGTTGTGACCTGTGGAGAAGTGGGACTGAATTAACAGTGCACTCCTCCCGCCTCGGTCGTAACAAGCGTCACACACGTCAGATTAAGTTGCTTGCCTCACACTGCGAATTGAACCTGAGACTTTTGTATTGTTCAATTACACAGTCCTCACCAGATAAATGTTAGGAAAATTAATGCTTGATGTCACTTTCAGACATTTTGGGTTTTTTTTTGTAATCTTCTGACCAGTGGGAGTCTGGTAATGAATTGGACCTGAGGATATGTACAACAAAATTTGTACAATCAGCAATAATATTCTAAGGATGATCCTGCTGATCATAAAATTACCACTTTTCTGATCACATATACATGCACAATGGAGAGTTGTTTTTGTTTAAATTCTCAAAGTGTGCATGTCGCTGGCAAGGCTGACATTTATTCCCCATCCCCAGATATCCTGAGAAGGTGGGCTTTTCTTCAGCTGGGTGGCTTGCTGGGCCACTTGAGAGGGCAATTACAAGTCAACCACATTCGTGTGGTACTGGAGTCACGTATAAGCGTAAAGATGGTAGATTTCCTTCCCTGAAGGACATTAGTGAACTAGTTGGGATCTTGTGACAGTCCAACAGCTTCCTGGTCACTTATATTGATGCCAGCTTTTTTACTTATTCTGAATTCAAATTCTCAAACTGCCTTGTTTAGATTTCAATTCATTTTCTCTGGATTATTAGTCCAGGCCACTGAAATACTTCTTCAGTAACATAATCACTACACTACTGTGCCTGAGATCATTTTGGAATGTAATAATAAGTTGCTTTGAAATTGAACAAATTTCAGTAAGACCGCAATTGTTGATAACGCGATCGGTAGGTGGCGCTGTTTTGGCACATGCGCAAATACAGCATGTGCCACGAAAACGTCACAGCTTGCGACTGTCGCAGCTGCCAGGACTAAAGATGGCGCTGCTCAAGAATCACAGAGATGAAACCTGACAAACACGTGGCAGAATAA